>NC_084551.2:68042500-68065000 GCF_033978685.3 Nerophis lumbriciformis | reverse complement strand
ACGTCACCAGTGACTGCATCTGATTGGTGGAACGGAGTGAACGTCACCAGTGACTGTATTTGTTGAAACGCAGGCACTATGAAGGTCTGTCTGACAGACCAAAACAAACAAAGCGTGCATTAACAGATCGATAAAAATTAGTAGCGAGTAGCGAGCTGAATGTAGATAAAAGTAGCGGAGTAAAAGTAGCGTTTCTTCTCTATAAATATACTCAAGTAAAAGTAAAAGTATGTTGCATTAAAACTACTCTTAGAAGTACAATTTATCCCAAAAGTTACTCAAGTAGATGTAACGGAGTAAATGTAGCGCGTTACTACCCACCTCTGGTGACGTCACAGGTTGTGGAGCTCCTCACATCTGCACATTGTTTACAATCATGGCCACCAGCAGCGAGAGCGATTCGGACCGAGAAAGCGACGATTTCCCCATTAATTTGAGCGAGGATGAAAGATTTGTGGATGAGGAAAGTGAGAGTGAAGGACTAGAGGGCAGTGGGAGCCATTCAGATAGGGAAGATGCTCTGAGAGGCGGGTGGGACCTGAATGACTAAAACAGTAAATAAACACAAGACATATATATACTCTATTAGCCACAACACAACCAGGCTTATATTCAATATGCCACAAATTAATCCCGCATAACAAACACCTCCCCCCTCCCGTCCATATAACCCGCCAATACAACTCAAACACCTGCACAACACACTCAATCCCACAGCCCAAAGTACCGTTCACCTCCCCAAAGTTCATACAGCACATATATTTCCCAAAAAATACATACGTGACATGCACATAGCGGCACGCACGTACGGGCAAGCGATCAAATGTTTGGAAGCCGCAGCCGCATGCGTACTCACGGTACCGCGTCTGCGCATCCAACTCAAAGTCCTCCTGGTAAGAGTCTCTGTTGTCCCAGTTCTCCACAGGCCAATGGTAAAGCTTGACTGTCATCTTCCGGGAATGTAAACAATGAAACACCGGCTGTGTTATCCGGCACAACAGTCAGGGGGTGCATTCTACGGCGGGGGTGCGTTATCCGGCACAACACCTGCCGCAATACACCGCTTCCCACCTACAGCTTTCTTCTTCGCTGTCTCCATTGTTCATTGAACAAATTGCAAAAAGATTCACCAACACAGATGTCCAGAATACTGTGGAATTTTGCGATGAAAACAGACGACTTAATAGCTGGCCACCATGCTGTCCCAAAATGTCCTCTACAATCTGTGACGTCACGCGCTGACGTCATTATACCGAGACGTTTTTAGCAGGATATTTCGCGCAAAATTTAAAATTGCACTTTAGTACACTAACCCGGCCGTATTGGCATGTGTTGCAATTAGGGCTGCAGCTAACGATTATTTTTCTATCGATTAATCTATAGATTATTTTTTTCGATTAATCGGTTAATCTATAGATTATTTTTTCGATTAATCTATAGATTATTTTTCCTTTTACCGATTTTTTTTTTTATTTAAAATGAAGAGGAAAAAATAAATGTAGGCCAGTTTTTTCAAAAGGCATGGCTTTTATTTACAAAAAAAAAAGTATGGCCACTCAGTCAACATTGACAACAACATGACAAAATATTCTGTAACAATGTAAACATTTAAAACTTTTAACATTTAACAAAATTAAAAGTAGCTTATTTGCTTTTTAATGTGCAAATATAAAAGTAAACATTCAGTGCAAATCTTAATATTCTGGAATAGTATAAGCATTTCAAAAGTAAAAGTATTGCTTATTTTGCTTTAAAATGTGCAAAAATAAAGATAAACATCCAATACAAAAAAGTGCAAAACGGAAATATTCTGTAACAAGTGTAAACATTTCAACAAAAGTAAAAGTATTGCTTATTTGCTAAAATGTGCAAAAATAAAGCTAAACATCCAATACAAAAAAGTGTACAGTGTAAACATTTCAACAAAAGTAAAAGTATTGCTTATTTTGCTTAATAACACAACAATGATAGTATGATTAAAGTGAAAGTTAATTGTTGGTTTGTACATAGTATATGTAACTGTTAATGTTGTAAAAGGTATTTGCACAACTAATTAACGTTAGCGTTTGTGACACGTCTTGTGCCGTGGGGTTCTTTCAGGACCGACAGACTGAACGCCAGACGGCTTTGCCAGGTTTACAATCTTTTAATTTTACACAAAGTCTTTTCTCTTCCAACTGCGCGGATCGCGCACCTGGGCACGATTGCGGCGTCGCTCCCGGCGCGCCCCGCCTCGCCGCTCGCTCGCCGCCGCCGCCTCTCCACAGCGTTAAAGAGGAGCGCGTCTTTGTAAACACTGAACAGGCACGCCAAACGCGCCTCTCAGAGCGAAACGGTGCTTTAGTTTATGAATTTACAACGCAGATACAAATGACACATTCATGTTTGTTTTGTGTAATGATGACAACGTATACGCACGCGGACGATTGACTTGTTGATGGTGATGGCAAGAACGCTGTCGGGGGTTTTCTTTTCAAATGTTCGTTCATAGCCGTTGTGCTGCTATGATAGGCCATTTCCGCTCGACACAGTGTGCATACAACAACATTATTAGGCCGTTTATTGAAATACTCCCACACTTTTGACGACTTTTGGCGTGCTTTTTTCCCCTCGCTCGCATCGTCTGCTTTGCGCTCCGCCATGACAGTAGTGTGACGTAAATATGCGACGCGCCGACGCACAAAAACGGCGTCGACGTATTTACGTAACCGATGACGTCGACTACGTTGACGCGTTGTTTCAGCCTTAGTTGCAATGTTAAGATTTCATCATTGATATATAAACTATCAGACTGCGTGGTCGGTAGTAGTGGCTTTCAGTAGGCCTTTAAGGGTGCCTTATAGTCCGGAAAATACAGTACTCAAAATATGAGTATTAAAAAATGATTTATTGGAATTTACTTAATATTTTGTGTGGATATTACCTTCTCAAATCCTTAACTGCAGGAGTGTGTAGGCGCACACGCGGGTTAGGCATCACATGCGCGCCTCTGTGCAGCATCAATAATTCAAGCGAGCACTTAAACCCCAGGTGTAGGAACAAGACAGGCCTCGAAACGTTCCTGGAAGACGCACGGCGCTTCCTCAGATTGACACAACGCTCGGCATGATCAAGAGACGGCGCAGGCGGAGAGAATACGCTCCAGAACAACAGAAAACATCTCTCGGCAGAGTTCCACCCAGAAGCTCTTCTTGCACTGGGAGAAACTAGCAAGATGTTCTGCAGCTTGCATTTTCCGCCACAGGAAGAAACCAATCCTTGTTTGTCTCCGTGCTTTACTGGCCTGTAAACCGCTAAAAGACACATTTACTAATCAGCTGCTGTTGGCCCCAATGGGCTTTTCCACCGCTTCAAGGATGCACATACCACCCCTCGGGCGCCTCCTGCATCTTGAAGGTGGAACGTCTTGTTTGGAAGTTTCTTCTATTTTTTTTTATCAAGGGAAGTGTTTAATCTGCCGGCGTGAGAGCGCACACTAATGCGGTAAAGCGGGCGAGTTGTGACACGTTCGCTGCCGTCCCGGACCCATGTTTGCCTCGCCATGATCTCGCGCTCGCTCTGCATTTGCATTGATCTCTTTCCATCGGCCCGACTGTAGCGCTCGCACTTACGCCGCAATGCAATGCAGCCGCAGGAGAACACGGGGGAGGACATAATGAAAAGGTGGCGTCCTAACAGGAGGCATCCGGAGAGGACGTCTTTCCATGGCTGAATCAGAATCAGAATCAGAAATACTTTATTAATCCAAAAGGGGAAATTGAGATTTTCAACACCATCCCATTCAAGAGCAGACAAACATTACAGGGAGACAGGACGGGACCGCTGACGGATCTGGCAACTTCCGGCGCCCCTTACAAAAAAGGTGAGAAACAGGTAAACGCTGGGGGCATACTTGCCAACCCTCACGATTTTCCCGGGAGACTCCCGAATTTCAGTGCCCCTCCCGAAAATCTCCCGGGGCAACCATTCTCACGAATTTCTCCCGATTTCCACCCGGACAACAATATTGGGGGCGTGCCTTAAAGGCACTGCCTTTAGCGTCCTCTACAACCTGTCGTCACATCCTCTTTTCCTCCATACAAACAGCGTGCCGGCACAGTCACATAATATATGCGGCTTTTACACACACAAGTGAATGCAAGGCATACTTGGTCAACAGCCATACAGGTCACACTGAGGGTGGCCGTATAAACAACTTTAACACTGTTACAAATATGCGCCACACTGTGAACCCACACCAAACAAGAATGACAAACACATTTCGGGAGAACATCCGCACCGTGACACAACATAAACACAACAGAACAAATACCCAGAACCCCTTGCAGCACTAACTCTTCCGGGACGCTATTATATTTACCCCCCCCGCTACTCCCAACCCTCCCTCCACCTCAACCCCGCCCACCTCAACCTCCTCATGCTCTCTCAGGGAGAGCATGTCCCAAATTCCAAGCTGCTGTTTTGAGGCATGTTAAAAAAAATAATGCACTTTGTGACTTCAATAATAAATATGGCAGTGCCATGTTGGCATTTTTTTTCCATAACTTGAGTTGATTTATTTTGGAAAACCTTGTTACATTGTTTAATGCATCCAGCGGGGCATCACAACAAAATTAGGCATAATAATGTGTTAATTCCACGACTGTATATATCGGTATCGGTTGATATCGGAATCGGTAATTAAGAGTTGGACAATATCAGAATATCGGATATCGGCAAAAAAGCCATTATCGGACATCTCTAGTCATGACCTTAACTCTTTGATAATGACAAATATGTAAGTGTTTTTTATACCTATCATTGTTCTCTGTTTGACTAATTTATATTTATTTATTCATTTTGTTATTTTTCTATTTTTTCCCGAATTTCAGTGCCCCTCCCGAAAATCTCCCAGGGCAACCATTCTCCCAATTTTTTCTCGATTTCCAACCAGACAACAATATTGGAGATGTGCCGGCCCAATCACATAATATCTACGGCTTTTCACACACACACAAGTGAATGCAATGCATACTTGGTCAACAGCCATACAGGTCACACTGAGGGTGGCCGTATAAACAACTTTAACACTGTTACAAATATGCGCCACACTGTGAACCTGTCATGGCGTGGAGGTGTTCGCTAATTACTGCGAGGACTGTTTTCCCGTGATGCAAACGGACTTGACCGGACATCGGTAGATGGTAGGAACATGATTTATTCTTGAACTTAAAGTGCTACAAAAACAGAAAACAACCCGAATATAATATATATATATATAAATAAAAGAAATACTTGAATTTCAGTGTTCATTTATTTACACATATGCACACACATAACACTCCTCTACTCATTGTTGAGTTAAGGGTTGAAATGTCCATCCTTGTTCTATTCTCTGTCACTATTTCAGAACACACACATTATACAAATATACATTATAAAATCAATAAGAAAACGGGAGCTCTAATTCGGGAGTCTGAATTAGGATCAGAAGTTCCTATATAAACATTGCGCACTCACGTCGCCTTTTTGTATTGATTACTGCAGCTGTGCACTGGATTCATTCACAAATACAAACTACAACTCGCAAACACTTTAGAGTTAGGCTCCACCATCAGAATGTGTACTTAAACTTATAAAGATCACGTGGATATTATTCAGTGAGTTGATTCACCAAAACTAGCCTGTTATACAGGAGGAAAAAGCACACAGGACGTTTCAATTGTTCACAAACTGGTCGCTCTCATCAGAATGACAAGACACTTCCGGTCTGCAGGTGATAGCATTCAATTGGGAAGAAACGCCCTACTGCCCCCTACTGACCAATGTGAATACTGATAAATGTGTAATGACAGCTCCAAAAACGAATTCAAACCACAAAATAAAATAAATAAATCAACACAAAAATGTGACACATTATGGGTGGGTCACATATGCATGTACAGTAGATGGCAGTATTGTCCTGTTTAAAAGTGTCACAACATTGCTGTTTACGGCAGACCAACTGCTTTACGGTAGACGGAAACTTGACTGCTGTTGTTGACGTTAATGAAACTGCCTAACAATAAACCCACATAAGAAACCAAGAACTCGCCCTCCATCATTAGCTGTTTAGATTGTGGGAAAGCGGACGTGTGAACAGGCTGTCAACACGTCACTCAGGTCCGCATGGAGCTGGAGGGGGCGTGGCCTCCAGCTCCTCCTGAATTTCGGGAGATTTTCGGGAGAAAATTTGTCCCGGGAGGTTTTCGGGAGAGGCGCTGGCAAGTATTGGCAAGTATGCCAAATGGAGTCCTCCAAGTAACTGACAGGTAATAATGGAATGCTCGAGAGCAAGAAAGCGCTGGGGGAAATGGGAGGAGCCTTATTTAGCAACTTCTATTTCCACATTCGCAGTGAAAACGCAGGCGCCAACAAAAGCAAAGTTACCTCCTGAATTACTGGGGGAGCTGGCACACTTGTTATGTGCTCTGCGTCGGAAAGTAACAGAGGGCGTCTGCAAATAATTTATTCCGCTTTTACTCCCTTTGCCATTTCTCTCCCCTCCCTTCCCCAAGCGATACTGCGGAGGCTCTTTGGTGGTAGGCCCGCGAATGATGAATACTGCACATTTATACAAAAAAAAAAAAAAAAGTTGAGAGGGCGCATATTTAGAACATTGGAAGATACTGCGTAAAGCCGGGGGTCCAAAGTTTTACTACAGAGAGCCTCGCAGACAAAATGTGGAACGCTGCATGCAACACTTGCCGTTTTCCTGTTTATTAAACACTCTCAATCAATCAATCAATCAATGTTTATTTATATAGCCCTAAATCACAAGTGTCTCAAAGGGCTGCACAAGCCACAACGACATCCTCGGTACAGAGCCCACATAAGGGCAAGGAAAAACCCACCCCAGTGGGACGTCGATGTGAATGACTATGAGAAACCTTGGAGAGGACCGCATATGTGGGTGACCCCCCTCCCTCTAGGGGGGAGGCTCTAAAAGCAATCCAACATTGGTTAGAGATGATAAAATAGATTTATGCTAGAGATGTCCGATAACATCGGACTGCAGATTTTATCGGCCGATAAATGCTTTAAAATGTATAATATCGGAAATTATCGGTATCGGTTTTAAAAAAGTTAAATTTTTGACTTTTTTTGCTGTACGGAGTGGTACACGGACGTAAGGAGAAGTACAGAGCACCAATAAACCTGTCACGACTGGGACTATGACGTGGTGTGTTCTCCCGAGGTGCAAAAGATTTGGACCAGATATGACTTGCAGGTGAATACATATTTAATTCTACTATAAAAAAAAGGGAACAAACTAAAGGCGCGCACAAGGGCGGAAGTACAAAACTTGACTATGAACACAAAACTTGCACAACGGCAGAAACTATGAACAATGAAACAAAACTTGCAAACTATGGCATGAATAAAGAAAACTTACTTGGACGAGAAAACGGCCAGTCTAGTACCCGCACTCTTTTACTATGAAGCCACGTTGATGTAACACGTGGCTTGGCATCGTCTTGCTGAAATAAGCAGGGGCGTCCATGGTAACGTTGCTTGGATGGCAACATATGTTGCTCCAAAACCTGTATGTACCTTTTAGCATTAATGGCGCCTTCACAGATGTGTAAGTTACCCATATCTTGGGCACTAATACACCCCCATACCATCACAGATGTTGGCTTTTCAACTTTGCGCCTATAACAATCCGGATGGTTCTTTTCCTCTTTGGTCCGGAGTATACGACGCCCACAGTTTCCAAAAACAATTTGAAATGTGGACTCGTCAGACCACAGAACACTTTTCCACTTTGTATCAGTCCATCTTAGATGAGCTCAGGCCCAGCGAAGCCGACGGCGTTTCTGGGTGTTGTTGATAAACGGTTTTCGCCTTGCATAGGAGAGTTTTAACTTGCACTTACAGATGTAGCGACCAACTGTAGTTACTGACAGTGGGTTTCTGAAGTGTTCCTGAGCCCATGTGGTGATATCCTTTACACACTGATGTCGCTTGTTGATGCAGTACAGCCTGAGGGATGGAAGGTCACGGGCTTAGCTGCTTACGTGCAGTGATTTCTCCAGATTCTCTGAACCCTTTGATGATATTACAGACCGTAGATGGTGAAATCCCTAAATTCCTGGTTGAGAAAGGTTTTTCTTAAACTGTTCAACAATTTGCTCAGGCATTTGTTGACAAAGTGGTGACCCTCGCCCCATCCTTGTTTGTGAATGACTGAGCATTTCATGGAATCTACTTTTATACCCAATCATGGCACCCACCTGTTCCCAATTTGCCTGTTCACCTGTGGGATGTTCCAAATAAGTGTTTGATGAGCATTCCTCAACTTTATCAGTATTTATTGCCACCTTTCCCAACTTCTTTGTCACGTGTTGCTGCCATCAAATTCTAAAGGTAATGATTATTTGCAAAAAAAAAAAAAAAAAAAGTGTATTAGTTTGAACATCAAATATGTTGTCTTTGTAGCATATTCAACTGAATATGGGTCATACTTGCCAACCCTCCCGGATTTTCCGGGAGACTCCCAAAAATTCAGCGCCTCTCCCGAAAACCTCCCGGGACAAATTTTCTCCTGAAAATCTCCCGAAATTCAGGCACACAATATAAACAGCGTACCTGCCCAATGACGTTATAACTGTAGAATGATGGAGGGCGAGTTCTTGGTTTCTTATGTGGGTTTATTGTTAGGCAGTTTCATTAACGTCCTCCCAGCGCGGCAACAACACACAACAACAGCAGTCACGTTTTTGTATACCGTAAAGCAGTTTGTCCTCTGTAAACAGCAATGTTGTGACACTCTTAAACAGGACAATACTGCCATCTAGTGCATTTGATGAGAGCACTTTTGTGCGTGCCACACAGCAATGCATCATCAGAGAGGGTGTTCAGCATGGTTAGAAAAATAGTGACAGAGAATAGAACAAGGATGGACAATTCAACCCTTAACTCAACAATGAGTAGATGAGTGTTATGTGTGTGTATATGTGTAAATAAATGAACACTGAAATTCAAGTATTTCTTTTATTTATATATATATATATATATATATATATATATATATATATATATATATATGTATGTGTGGGAAAAAAATCACAAGACTATTTCATCTCTACAGGCCTGTTTCATGAGGGGGGGTTCCCTCAATCATCAGGAGATTTTAATGGGAGCATTCGCATACCATGGTTTATATAGGGCACAGAGTGGGTGGGTACAGGCTGGCGTAGGGGCGTGGTGATTGGCTCATGTGTTACCTAGGAGGTGTTTCCGTCTGTGGCGGCATGTTGTTACAATTTCGCTACGCTTGTTGAGGGATGACAGGTCTGGACGGTAAATAATAAACAGTTTCTCTTTCAAGCATAGGTTGCATCTTTTATTACCACTATTGTAAGGTGTGCTGGATGCAAGAATTTGCCATGTTATTGAATATTCAACATTATTGTCTTTGAGGTCCCAAATGTGTTTGCTGAGTTCTGTGGTATTTCGCAGGTTTTTGTTCCTGAAAGAAGCCTTGTGATTGTTCCATCTGGTTTTGAATTCTCCCTCGGTTAATCCTACATATGTGTCGGATGTGTTAATGTCCTTGCGTATTACCTTAGATTGGTAGACAACTGATGTTTGTAAGCACCCCCCGTTGAGAGGGCAATCAGGTTTCTTTCGACAGTTACATCCTTTGTTGGTTTTGGAGTCGCTCTGTCCGGGGGCCGACGGCTCATTTGCAATTGTTTTGTTGTGGTTTGAGATGATTTGTCGTATATTGTTCATGCAGCTGTAGCTCAATTTAATGTTGTTCTTGTTGAATACTTTTCTTAGGGTGCTGTCTTTGGGAAAGTGTTTGTCAATCAGATTGAGGAATTTGTGTCCAATGTTAGTTGAGACGTTTTTGCTGTATGGGGGGTTGTACCAGATGATGTCGTTTCGTTTTCTGTTCTTTTTTTGGCTGATTTCCTGGCGTGGGTTCATAGGTGAGGGTGAAATTGTATCCGCTTTCATCAAGGGCTTTTTGGTACGGGGGGGTTGCTTGGTCAAATTCAGCTTTGCTAGATGACAGCATCGATAGCCTTTTATTGATTCCGGTAGGTATTCTTTTCGTGGTGGTGGGTGGGTGGTTGCTGTCATGGTGCACGTATTGGAGTGTTGTGTTGGTAGCTGTTATTTCTCAGGTTGAAAGTGACGTCAAGGAAGTTGACGGTTTGCTTGTTGGCTTCAATCGTGATCCGTAGGCCGTTCTCTTTGAAAATTTGGCATATGCGCTTCTTCTCCTGTAGAGATGAAATAGTCTTGTGATTTTTTTTCCCACACATACATATATTGCGCTCTACTACGGTATCGAGCACTATTTTTTGGATAACCTTATTAAGACATATATATATATATATATATATGAAATACTTGACTTGGTGAATCCTAGCTGTAAATATACTCCTCCCCTCTTAACCACGCCCCCAACCACGCCCTTCCCCCAACCACGCCCCCTCCCCGCCCCTCACCCCCACCTCCCGAAATTGAGGTCTCAAGGTTGGCAAGTATGATATGGGTTGAAAAGGATTTGCAAATCATTGTATTCCGTTTATATTTACATCTAACACAATTTCCCAACTCATATGGAAACGGGATTTGTAATATACTAACATAATTTCATGATTAATATTTACAAATTAAGATTAAATTCAGAAAAAACATTGTATTTTTCACTAAAGAAGGGTTGGGTGAATGCGCATATGAAACTGGTGGGGTTCGGTACCTCCAACAAGGTTAAGAACCACTGATTTAGGCTATTTATAATTCACGCTTACAATAAAATTGGTGTTTGGCACGCAGTCCATTGGCACATTTTCACTTATACACTTGGGGGCGTACATTTTGGGCACCCTTCACATAAACCATTAGCGACCAACTGATAAAAAAGAAGAAGAAAAAAAAGGTCAATAACCTCCTCAGCTAACCAAAGCACTGCAGTACCAATGTGTGTTTTGCTGCCTATTGTTGTGTGAGCCAGAGATGATGTGGAGATACCTGGCATGGCTGCACTCTGTGTTTGTTTGGCTGGGGGGGGGCTCTCACACTGTCAGCGCCAAGCTTATGTAGCGAAACAAAACATGCTGTCATCTCTGTAACAAGTGTAGCCGCCGGGACTCGGCAGACACGCCTCAGCCAGACAAGCCTCCAAGCCTCCATGCCCTCCTCCTCGTCTTCCTCCTTCTCCATGCTCAAATGTGTTCCCCACCCCTCCTCGCCAACTCGGCCCGAAACTCTACAGCCTCTTTCGTCTGGAGCGTTTTGTTCTTGGTTCTTGTTTGTCGCGTTAGAATGAGGCAAACGTCCTTTTAGGGAGTTCAAGCTAAAACCAGTCGCCAAGCATCCAGGCTGGACCGTATTCTTCGGACTGTAAGGCGCACTTAAAATCCTTCCATTTTCTCAAAAATCGACAGACGTACGCAGTGACGTGCAGTCACTAGAGCAGCGTTTCTCAAAGTGTGGGGCGCGCCCCACTGGTGGGGAATAGAGACATGACAGGTGGGGCGCGAGGAACGGGAGGAAATTTCACTTTAAATTTTTTTTATTATTATTATATTCTTAGATTATTTTTTTTTACTATGCTTTCATTTTCTATACACACTGTAAATCACTTTGTGATTCTGTCTGTGAAATCCGCTATATAAATAAATGGAAATTACCGGTACTTATTTTTACTGTAGGCTTTATATTTCTCGGTACGAGCGAAAGTTTGACAGACATAGCAACAGTAACTAATGGGGGCGGGGCTAAGCGGAACAAACTTTCGAGCGGATGGGTAGCAGGCTAATGTGTGGACCACAATTACACAAATATATACATTTGTGACTCGCACCTCAAAGGTCGTCGAGCCAGAGCCAACGCCTGCAGAGAAACAAAAATGTGACGGGCACACACTGTGTCATTCACCGGGAAGCACTCGCGTCAAGGCAGCTCAGCCCCGAACTCAATGAGGTTTTAACAGATGTTGTGAGCGCGGTAAATTTGATCAAAACACGACCACTGAAAGCGCGACTGTTCTCTGCACTGTGTGAGGAAATGGGAGCTGATCATACAGCCGTGCTGTTTCACAGTGAAGCAAGGTGGCTCTCCCGGGGAAAAGTGCTGTCACTTGCCCTGTCTTGCAAATGCATAGCTCCTCCTTTTTTTTTTTGCAAAGATTGCAAAGTTGCACTTTTATTTTATTTATTATTGAACTTGATGCAAGTTATTTGATTTATTATTGAACTTGATGCAAGTTATAACACTTTTTTAAATGTATTATTGAATTTGATGCAAGTTATAACACTTTTTTTGATTTATTATTGAACTTGATGCAAGTTATAACACTTTTTTTTATTTATTATTGAACTTGATGCAAGTTATAACACTTTTGTTTGATTTATTATTGAACTTGATGCAAGTTATAACACTTTTGTTTGATTTATTATTGAACTTGATGCAAGTTATAACACTTTTTTTGATTTATTATTGAACTTGATGCAAGTTATTTGATTTATTATTGAACTTGATGCAAGTTATAACACTTTTTTTGATTTATTATTGAACGTGATGGAAGTTATAACACTTTTTTTGATTTATTATTGAACTTGATGCAAGTTATTTGATTTATTATTGAACTTGATGCAAGTTATAACACTTATTTTTATTTATTATTGAACGTGATGCAAGTTATAACACTTTTTTTGATTTATTATTGAACTTGATGCAAGTTATAACACTTTTTTTGATTTATTATTGAACTTGATGCAAGTTATACCACTTGTTTTGATTTATTATTGAACTTGATGCAAGTTATAACACTTTTGTTTTATTTATTATTGAACTTGATAGAAGTTATTTTATTTATTATTGAACTTGATGCAAGTTATACCACAACTGCACAGTTATTTTATTTATTATTGAACTTGATGTTATTTTATGTTATTGAGTTTGAATGTATACAACTTGATGTTCAATAAATTTGAAAATGTTAAAGCTTGGCATTAGCGCTCTGTTGGGGCGATGGGGGCAGGTGGGGCTTGAAAACTCCCCCTTGTCCAAAGTGGGGGATGACAAAAAAAGTTTGAGAACCACTGCACTAGAGGCAGGCCATCAAGGAAAGAAAAAAAATGTAAAAAGAAAAAAAAATGATTAAATTGTTATATGTATCCAGTGATTATACTATAAAGTTATTTTCCATTTAACTTCACCAGTTTTGGATTATTTTTATTCAAAATCGCTGAATTTTCACATTTGCCGTTCAAATACTGAGAAGAGACGGTGCGGTGAACAGCAGCCAGTTGAGGCACGTCACTCAGTGCCTCAACATGGATTGCGCAATGACTCGGCTAACTGCTGGCCTGCTGTGCAGTGAGACCGTATTGCTATATGAATTATATTATACATTTCCATAGTGAAGCGACTGGGATGAGAATCAGCACCTCCAAGTCCGAGTCCATGGTTCTCGCCCGGAAAATGGTGGAGTGCCATCTCCGGGTTGGGGAGGAGATCTTGCCCCAAGTGGAGGAGTTCAAGTACCTCGGAGTCTTGTTCACGAGTGAGGGAAGAGTGGATCGTGAGATCGACAGGCGGATCGGTGCGGCGTCTTCAGCAATGCGGACGCTGTATCGATCCGTTGTGGTGAAAAAGGAGCTGAGCCGGAAGGCAAAGCTCTCAATTTACCGGTCGATCTACGTTCCCATCCTCACCTATGGTCATGAGCTTTGGGTTATGACCGAAAGGACAAGATCACGGGTACAAGCGGCCGAAATGAGTTTCCTCCGCCGGGTGGTGGATCTCTCCCTTAGAGATAGGGTGAGAAGCTCTGTCATCCGGGAGGAACTCAAAGTAAAGCCGCTGCTCCTCCACATGGAGAGGAGCCAGATGAGGTGGTTCGGGCATCTGGTCAGGATGCCACCCGAACGCCTCCCTAGGGAGGTGTTTTGGGCACGTCCGACCGGTAGGAGGCCACGGGGAAAACCCAGGACACATTGGGAAGACTATGTCTCCCGGCTGGCCTGGGTACTCCTCGGGATCCCCCGGGAGGAGCTGGACGAAGTGGCTGGGGAGAGGGAAGTCTGACCTTGGATAAGCGGAAGAAGATGGATGGATCGATGGATATGTTTGTCCTCCTACAGAAAATATATTAAAATTCATCTTTTTCCGATTTCACACATCTCTGACAGAGGTCCATGCTGCACATTGTCATCGTCATCCGAGAAACAAGACCAGGTGATACGATAAAAGTTGGAGGTAAAGAAACAATCTTCCCCTGAATCGTTCTCCCGCAAATTGGAGCCAACTTTCATGTTGTTTGTCTTGGCCCATCTGTTGTCTAAACAGCGCGCTCCTCCAGGCACATCAGGCCAGATATGTAAGCTGTTAGAGACGGGAAGTCAAGCGCCTCTTTCAATTACTCTCTTATTGGCTTAGCGCTCCCTGCGGACAGGCTGGCCTTCCAGTGTCAATCCTGCCGCAAATGAGAGAGTCTCGCTCCCTGGCAGTGCGGGCGTCTCTTTGGCTTTGTGTCACGCGTCCTCCCGCCCCGACTTGACAAACAACGAGCCGGGGAGACCTCTCCTTTAACGCCGCTTTGACGTTTCCAAATGGCCTGACTCGCCTGCCGCTTGTCCGGTCAAAACAGCGACTACACTGCAAAAACTGAAATCTAAGTAAGATGAAATATCTCAAATAAGGGTGATATTTGCTTATTTTCTGTCTGATAAGATAATTCTTCTCACTAAGCAGATTTTATGTTAGTCTTTTACTTGTCCTAAATGATCTCAGTAAGATATTACAGCTTGTTGCTGAGATTTGATGACCTATATTGAGTAAAACATGCTTGAAACTATTTTTGTCCAAATGTCCAAAACACACCCAGCAATGGTGCACAGGAAGGTGGGGAAGAAGAGGGGAAGAATTAGGCCAAAATGGTCAAAAGTCCCAATTTTGTCCAAAATACCTAGCCGGGTTCCAGTCCCACGAGTCCCGCCGCGGGCCGCACAAGTCCCGGGATGCAAAAAATGTCCAAAACGCACCCAGCAAAGTCCCACGGGAAGTGGGGGAGAAAAGTCATCAAAAGTCCCCAAAAATGTTCAAAATACCTACCCAGATTCGAGTCCCACAAGTCTCGCCGCCGGCCGCGCAAGTCCCGGATGCCCAAAATGTCCATAACACACCCAGCCGAGTCCCACGGGGATGGGGGGGGATAAAAGTATGAAAAGTTGGCAAAAGTCCCAAAAATGTTCAAAATTCCTACCCAGGTTGGAGTCCCACATGGAGTGGTACAAGTCTTAAGACTTGAACACTCGAACCCGGGTGTGATTTTTGAACATTTTACCGACTTTTCTCACTTTTTTCCCCGCCTTCCCGTGGGACTTTGCTGGGCACGTTTTGGACGTTTTGGACATTTTGGGCATCCCGGCCGGCAGCGGGACTTGTGGGACTCGAACCTGGGTAGGTATTTTGAACATTTTTGGGACTTTTGACGACTTTTCCAAGTTTTGTCCCCGCCACCCTCCACCCTTCCCCGTGGGACTCGGCTGGGTGTGTTATGAACATTTTGGGCATACATAAGATTTTATGTTCGAGTGTTTTACTTGTTTTAAGTGTTTTGGTCCTAAATGATCTCAGTAAGATATTACAGCTTGTTGCTGAGATTTGATGACCTATATTGAGTAAAACATACTTGAAACTATTTTTGTCCAAATGTCCAAAACACACCCAGCAATGGTGCACAGGAAGGCGGGGAAGAAGAGAGGAAAAAGGTGGCCAAAATGGTCAAAAGTCCCAATTTTGTCCAAAATACCTCCCCGGGTTCCAGTCCGACGAGTCCCGCCGCCGGCCGCACAAGTCCCGGGATGCAAAAAATGTCCAAAACGCACCCAGCAAAGTTCCACGGGAAGTGGGGGAGAAAAGTCGTCAAGAGTCCCCAAAAATGTTCAAAATACCTACCCAGGTTCCAGTCCCACAAGTCCCGCCGCCGGCCACGCAAGTCCCGGGATGCCCAAAATGTCCATAACACACCCAGCCGAGTCCCACGGGGAGGGGGGGATAAAAGTTGGAAAGGTTGGCAAAAGTCCCAAAAATGTTCAAAATACCTACCCAGGTTGGAGTCCCACATGGAGTGGTACAAGTCTTAAGACTTGAACACTCGAACCCGGGTGTGATTTTTCAACGTTTTACCGACTTTTCTCACTTTTCTCCCCGCCTTCCCGTGGGACTTTGCTGGGCGCGTTTTGGACATTTTGGGCATCCCGGCCGGCGGCGGGACTTGTGGGACTCGAACCTGGGTAGGTATTTTGAATATTTTTGGGACTTTTGCCGACTTTTCCAACTTTTATCCAAAAATGTTCAAAATACCTACCCAGATTCGAGTCCCACAAGACCCGCCGTCTGTCGCGCAAGTCCCGGGATGCCCAAAATGTCCATAACACACCCAGCCGAGTCCCACGGGGAGGGGAGGATAAAAGTTGGAAAAGTCGGCAAAAGTCCCAAAAATGTTCAAAATACCTACCCAGGTTGGAGTCCCACATGGAGTGGTACAAGTCTTAAGACTTGAACACTCGAACCCTGGTGTGATTTTTGAACATTTTACCGACTTTTCTCACTTTTTTCCCCGCCTTCCCGTGGGACTTTGCTAAGTGCGTTTTGGACATTTTGGGCATTCCGGCCGGCGGCGGGACTTGTGGGACTCAAACCTGGGTAGGTATTTTTAACATTTTTGGGACTTTTAACGACTTTTCCAAGTTTTGTCCCCGCCACCCTCCCCCCTTGGGACTCGGCTGGGTGTGTTATGGACATTTTGGGCATACGTAAGATTTTATGTTAGAGTGTTTTACTTGTTTTAAGGGTTTTGGTCCTAAATGATCTCAGTAAGATATTACAGCTTGTTGCTGATATTTGATGACCTATATTGAGTAAAACATGCTTGAAACTATTTTTGTCCAAATGTCCAAAACACACCCAGCAATGGTGCACAGGAAGGTGGGGAAGAAGAGGGGAAAAAGGAGGACAAAATGGTCAAAAGTCCCAATTTTGTTCAAAATACCTCCCCGGGTTCCAGTCCCACGAGTCGCGCCGCCGGCCGCACAAGTCCCGGGATGAAAAAAATGTCCAAAACGCACCCAGCAAAGTCCCACGGGAAGTGGGGGAGAAAAGTGAGAAAAGTCGTCAAAAGTCCCCAAAATGTTCAAAATACCTACCCAGGTTCGAGTCCCACAAGTTTCGCCGCCGGCCGCGCAAGTCCCGGGATGCCCAAAATGTCCATAATACACCCAGCCGAGTCCCACGGGGAGGGGGGGGATAAAAGTTGGAAAAGTTGGCAAAAGTCCCAAAAATGTTCAAAATACCTACCCAGGTTGGAGTCCCACATGGAGTGGTACAAGTCTTAAGACTTGAACACTCGAACCCGGGTGTGATTTTTCAACATTTTACCGACTTTTCTCACTTTTCTCCCCGCCTTCCCGTGGGACTTTGCTGGGCGCGTTTTGGACATTTTGGGCATCCCGGTCGGCGGCGGGACTTGTGGGACTCGAACCTGGGTAGGTATTTTTTAACATTTTTGGGACTTTTGACGACTTTTCCAAGTTTTGTCCCCGCCACCCTCCACCCTTCCCCGTGGGACTCGGCTGGGTGTGTTATGGACATTTTGGGCATACATAAGATTTTATGTTAGAGTGTTTTAATTGTTTTAAGTGTTTTGGTCCTAAATGATCTCAGTAAGATATTACAGCTTGTTGCTGAGATTTGATGACCTATATTGAGTAAAACATGCTTGAAACTATTTTTGTCCAAATGTCCAAAACACACCCAGCAATGGTGCACAGGAAGGCGGGGAAGAAGAGGGGAAAAAGGAGGCCAAAATGGTCAAAAGTCCCAATTTTGTCCAAAATACCTCCCTTGGTTCCAGTCCCACGAGTCGCGCCGCCGGCCGCATAAGTCCCGGGATGCAAAAAATGTCCAAAACGCACCCAGCAAAGTCCCACGGGAAGTGGGGGAGAAAAGTGAGAAAAGTCGTCAAAAGTCCCAAAAATGTTCAAAATTCCTACCCAGGTTGGAGTCCCACATGGAGTGGTACAAGTCTTAAGACTTGAACACTCGAACCCGGGTGTGATTTTTCAACATTTTACCGACTTTTCTCACTTTTCTCCCCGCCTTCCCGTGGGACTTTGCTGGGCGCGTTTTGGACATTTTGGGCATCCCGGTCGGCGGCGGGACTTGTGGGACTCGAACCTGGGTAGGTATTTTTTAACATTTTTGGGACTTTTGACGACTTTTCCAAGTTTTGTCCCCGCCCCTTCCCCGTGGGACTCGGCTGGGTGTGTTATGGACATTTTGGACATACATACAATTTTATGTTAGAGTGTTTTACTTGTTTTAAGGGTTTTGGTCCTAAGTGATCCCAGTAAGATATTACAGCTTGTTGCTGATATTTGATGACCTATATTGAGTAAAACATGCTTGAAACTATTTTTGTCCAAATGTCCAAAACACACCCAGCAATGGTGCACAGGAAGGCGGGGAAGAAGACGGGAAAAAGGTGGCCAAAGTCGTCCAAAGCCCCCAAAAATGTTCAAAATACCTACCCAGGTTCCAGTCCCACAAGTTTCGCCGCCGGCCGCGCAAGTCCCGGGATGCCCAAAATGTCCATAACACACCCAGCCGAGTCCCACGGGGAGGGGGGGGATAAAAGTTGGAAAAGTTGGCAAAAGTCCCAAAAATGTTCAAAATTCCTACCCAGGTTGGAGTCCCACCTGGAGTGGTACAAGTCTTAAGACTTGAACACTCGAACCCGGGTGTGATCTTTGAACATTTTACCGACTTTTCTCACTTTTTTCCCCGCCTTCCCGTGGGACTTTGCTGGGTGCGTTTTGGACATTTTGGGCCTCCCGGCCTGCGGCGGGACTTGTGGGACTCGAACCTGGGTAGGTATTTTGAAAATTTTTGTGACTTTTGACGACTTTTCCAAGTTTTGTCCCCGCCACCCTCCACCCTTCCCCGTGGGACTCGGCTGGATGTGTTATGGACATTTTGGGCATACATAAGATTTTATGTTAGAGTGTTTTACTTGTTTTAAGTGTTTTGGTCCTAAATGATGTCAGTAAGATATTACAGCTTGTTGCTGATATTTGATGACCTATATTGAGTAAAACATGCTTGAAACTATTTTTGTCCAAATGTCCAAAACACACCCAGCAATGGTGCACAGGAAGGCGGGGAAGAAGAGAGGAAAAAGGTGGCCAAAATGGTAAAAAGTCCCAATTTTGTCCAAAATACCTAGCCGGGTTCCAGTCCCACGAGTCCCGCCGCCGGCCGCTCAAGTCCCGGGATGCAAAAAATGTCCAAAACGCACCCAGCAAAGTCCCACGGGAAGTGGGGGAGAAAAGTGAGAAAAGTCGTCAAAAGTCCCCAAAAATGTTAGAAATACCTACCCAGGTTTGAGTCCCACAAGTCCCGCCGCCGGCCACGCAAAAATGCCCAAAATGTCCATAACACACCCAGCCGAGTCCCACGGGGAGGGGGGGGTTAAAAGTTGGAAAAGTTGGCAAAAGTCCCAAAAATTTTCAAAATACCTACCCAGGTCTTAAGACTTGAACACTCGAACCCGGGTGTGATTTTTGAACATTTTACCGACTTTTCTCACTTTCCTCCCCGCCTTCCCGTGGGACTTTGCTGGGCACGTTTTGGACATTTTGGGCATCCCGGCCGGCGGCGGGACTTGTGGGACTTGAACCTAGGTAGGTATTTTGAACATTTTTGGGACTTTTGCCGACTTTTCCAACTTTTATCTATAGTTTCAAGCATGTTTTACTCAATATAGGTCATCAAATATCAGCAACAAGCTGTAATATCTTACTGGGATCACTTAGGACCAAAACCCTTAAAACAAGTAAAACACTCTAACATAAAATTGTATGTATGTCCAAAATGTCCATAACACACCCAGCCGAGTCCCACTGGGAGGGGGGGATAAAAGTATGAAAAGTTGGCAAAAGTCCCAAAAATGTTCAAAATTCCTACCCAGGTTGGAGTCCCACATGGAGTGCCACAAGTCTTAAGACTTGAACACTCGAACCCAGGTGTGATTTTTGAACATTTTACCGACTTTTCTCACTTTTCTCCCTGCCTTCCCGTGGGACTTTGTGGCCGCGATTTGGACATTTTGGGCATCCCGGCCGGCGGCGGGACTTGTGGGACTCGAACCTGGGTAGGTATTTTTAACATTTTTTGGGACTTTTGACGACTTTTCCAAGTTTTGTCCCCGCCACCCACCACCCTCCACCCTCCACCCCCCACTCCACTTGGCATTGTCTTGCTGAAATAAGCACTAATACACCCCCATACCATCACACATGCTGGCTTTTCAACTTTGCGCCTAGAACAATCCGGATGGTTCTTTTCTTCTTTGGTCCGGAGGACACGACGTCCACAAATTCCAAAAACAATTTGAAATGTGGACTCGTCAGACCACAGAACACTTTTCCACTTTGTATCAGTCCATCTTAGATGAGCTCAGGCCCAGCGAAGCCGACGGCGTTTCTGGGTGTTGTTGATAAACGGTTTTCGCCTTGCATAGGAGAGTTTTAACTTGCACTTACAGATGTAGCGACCAACTGTAGTTACTGACAGTGGGTTTCTGAAGTGTTCCTGAGCCCATGTGGTGATATCCTTTACACACTGATGTCGCTTGTTGATGCAGTACATCCTGAGGGATGGAAGGTCACGGGCTTAGCTGCTTACGTGCAGTGATTTCTCCACATTCTCTGAACCCTTTGATGATATTACGGAGCGTAGATGGTGAAATCCCTAAATTCCTTGCAATAGCTGGTTGAGAAAGGTTTTTCTTAAACTGTTCAACAATTTGCTCACGCATTTGTTGACAAAGTGGTGACCCTCGCCCCATCCTTGTTTGTGAATGACTGAGCATTTCATGGAATCTACTTTTATACCCAATCATGGCACCCACCTGTTCCCAATTAGCCTGTTCACCTGTGGGATGTTCCAAATAAGTGTTTGATGAGCATTCCTCAACTTTATCAGTATTTATTGCCACCTTTCCCAACTTCTTTGGCATCAAATTCTAAAGTTAATGATTATTTGCAAAAAAAAAAAAGTTTATCAGTTTGAACATCAAATATGTTGTCTTTGTAGCATATTCAACTGAATATGGCTTGAAAATGATTTGCAAATCATTGTATTCTGTTTATATTTACATCCAACACAATTTCCCAACTCATATGGAAACGGGGTTTGTAAAAAGCCCAGGTCAGATGACCTTAGAGTTCTGACCGGGGGTGTGCAGAATAAGTTGGTCAGATATATACTGCATGGTGGAGTCAGCCCATGCAGAGACTTAAAAACAAATAAATAAAATCCTAAAAACAACAGGCAGCGGGAGAGAAACCAGTACAGGAGCGATGTGCTCGTGTTTCCTCCTTCCTGCGACGCAGGCGTGCAGCTGCGTTTTGGAGCAGTTGTAAGCGGCGAGTTAACGCCAATGTTTACAGAGTCCCAGTATAGTCCAGGCGGGGTGTTATTATTATTATTTGTGCATGCACCACTGTTTCTCACTGGCAACATCTGACCTTCTGGAGTAGTCTAAGATGGAAGAAGGCAGTTTTTACTACTGAGCTTATTTGCTCGTCAAGTTTAAAAGAGATATCAATAAAAAAAAAAAACACCACTGTTCAGGCCAGAAAAGAGATCGGGCTCGCCAAAAATGATGATGTTATCTAAATTAAGAAAATTAATAGACATCCAGTCTACTTTTTTTTTTTTAACCAAATTTGACATTTTAACTTGTAAACTGTTTGCTCCTGCAAGCATCGAAACATTTTACCCAACTAAACTATCCGCCTTCTTCCTCCCATGGGATTGTGCCTAGTGTGTGTGCGTGTGTGTGTGTGTGTGTGTGTGTGTGTGTGTGTGTGTGTGTGTGTGTGTGTGTGTGTGTGTGTGTTTTCCTGTATTTTTACCATCCTTGAGACATCTACAAGGAAAAGTAGCTTCCATATGAGGAGGTGTGAACAAGTTAGGACATAAATCATGGTCCCAATACGGGAAACCATCAAATAGAGAATGTCTCATTTGCACCCCTGGTGGTGAAATCTATCAAAATGAGGGTGGTCCCAAAAAGGAGGGATTTTTCCAATTGACTGTGCTCTGGTCAACATATGAAATAACAAGTGTGTGTAAGAAATTCGAAGTGCTCCCCCTCTGGTCAACATATGTAATATCAAGTGTGTGTAGAAATTTAACATACTGTCATAACTTGAAGTAAATAATTAAAAATCAATTACAAACAAAACATTAAAAAAGAAAAATTCTCACAGTGTTGACTTTTTTCTTATAAAATTAGGAACAATTTCTCATATTCTTTCTGTTTCTGTAATATTGCAATATTTTCTCCTAAAATTATTACTTTTTTTTTTAATGTAAAATGGTTACTTTTTAATGCAAAATGGTGACATTTGTCATATAAAATTCTGACTTTTTTCACAATATTGT
>NC_084551.2:67992500-68037500 GCF_033978685.3 Nerophis lumbriciformis | reverse complement strand
TTGTAAAATTACGACTTTTTTTACACTACTGCCAAAATTCTAAGATTTACTTGTGAAATTTTGACCTTTTTCTTGTGAAATTCCAACTCATTTTTCACAACAAGCTTTTTTATATTTACATAGTACGTATATAGTATTAATGTTGTAAAAACAAATAATCTTTACATATCTAGAAAGGGTGGTCCTAAAGAGGTAGGCATTTTTAGGAGGTCTCAAGAAGGTAACAAATACAAGAGTGTGTGTGTGTGTGTGTGTGTGTGTGTGTGTGTGTGTGTGTGTGTGTGTGTGTGTGTGTGTGTGTGTGTGTGTGTGTGTGTGTTTTCCTGTATTTCTACCATCCTTGAGAGATCTACAAGGAAAAGTAGCTTCCATATGAGGAGGTGTGAATAAGTTTGGACATAAATCATGGTCCCAATACGGGAAACCATCTAATAGAGAATGTCTCATTTGCACCCCTGGTGGTGAAATCTATCAAAATGAAGGGGGTCCCAAATAGGAGGGATTTTTCCAATTGACTGTGCTCTGGTCAACATATGAAATAACAAGTGTGTGTAAGAAATTCGAAGTGCTCCCCCTCTGGTCAACATATGTAATATCAAGTGTGTGTAGAAATTTAAATGCACCACCTTTGGCCAAAATGTATTAAAAAAAATAAAAGTAAATATGTATATAGAGACATACTGTCATAACTTGAAGTAAATAATTAAAAAACAATTACAAACAAAACATTAAAAAAGAAAAATTCTCACAGTGTTGACTTTTTTCTTATAAAATTAGGAACAATTTCTCATATTCTTTCTGTTTCTGTAATATTGCAATATTTTCTCCTAAAATTATTACTTTTTTTTTAATGTAAAATGGTTACTTTTTAATGCAAAATGGTGACATTTGTTATGTCAAATTCTGACTTTTTTCACAATATTGTTAATTTTTTTGTTGTTCTTTTAAAATAGTGAAATTTTTTGGAGTAAAATCATGAGTTTTGTCATCATTTTGCCAAGTAAAATTCCAATTGTTATTATAATATTGCCAAAATTTAAATGTTTTTTTATAAAATTTGTACTTTTGTTGAGTAAAATGACGACTCTTTACAGAAAATTGCCAAAATGTTAAGCTTTTTCATGTAAAATTGCGACTGTTATTGAGTAAAATTCCAACTTCTATCTTAATATTGCACAAATGTTTAGTTTTTCTTCTAAAATTATGACTTTTATTACAATACTGCCAAAATTCTAAGATTTATTTGTGAAATTTTGACCTTTTTCTTGTGAAATTCCAACTCATTTTTCACAACAAGCTTTTTTATATTTACATAGTACGTATATAGTATTAATGTTGTAAATACAAATAATCTTTATATATCTAGAAAGGGTGGTCCTAAAGAGGTAGGCATTTTTAGGAGGTCTCAAGAAGGTAAGAAATACAAGAGTGTGTGTGTGTGTGTGTGTGTGTGTGTGTGTGTGTGTGTGTGTGTGTGTGTGTGTGTGTGTGTGTGTGTGTGTGTGTGTGTGTGTGTGTGTGTGTGTGTGTGTGTGTGTGCGTGTGTGTGTGTGTGTGTTTTCCTGTATTTCTACCATCCTTGAGACATCTCCAAGGAAAAGTAGCTTCCATATGAGGAGGTGTGAACAAGTTAGGACATAAATCATGGTCCCAATACGGGAAACCATCTAATGGAGGATGTCTCATTTGCACCCCTGGTGGTGAAATCTATCAAAATGAGGGTGGTCCCAAAAAGGAGGGATTTTTCCAATTGACTGTGCTCCCCCTTTGGTCAACATATGAAATAACAAGTGTGTGTAAGAAATTCGAAGTGCTCCCCCTCTGGTCGACATATGTAATATCAAGTGTGTGTAGAAATTCAAATGCGCCCTCTTTGGCCAAAATGTATTAAAAAAAAAAAATGTAAATATGTTTATAGAGACATACTGTCATAACTTGAAGTAAATAATTAAAAAACAATTACAAACAAAACTTTAAAAAAAAAAAATGTTTAAATTTTTCTCAGTGTTGACTTTTTTCTTAAAAAATTGGGAACAATTTCTCATATTCTTTCTGTTTCTGTAATATTGCAATATTTTCTCCTAAAATTATTACTTTTTTTTAATGTAAAATGGTTACTTTTTAATGCAAAATGGTGACATTTGTCATATAAAAATCTGACTTTTATCACAATATTGTTAATTGTTTTGTTGTTCTTTTAAAATAGTAAAACATTTTTGAGTGAAATCATGAGTTTTGTCATCATTTTGCCAAGTAAAATTCCAATTGTTATTATAATAATGCCAAAATTTTAAAGTTTTCTTATAAAATGTTTACTTTTGTCGAGTAAAATGACGACTCTTTTCATAAAATTGCCAAAATGTTAAGCTTTTCCTTGTAAAATTGCAACTGTTATTGAGTACAATTCCAACTTTTATCTTAATATTGCACAAATGTTCAATTTTTCTTGTAAAATTACGACTTTTATTACAATACTGCCAAAATTCTAAGTTCTACTTGTGAAATTTTGACCTTTTTCTTGTGAAATTCCAACTCATTTTTCACAACAAGCTTTTTTATATTTACATAGTACGTATATATTATTAATGTTGTAAAAACAAATAATCTTTATATATCTAGAAAGGGTGGTCCTAAAGAGGTAGGCATTTTTAGGAGGTCTCAAGAAGGTAACAAATACAAGAGTTTGTGTGTGTGTGTGTGTGTGTGTGTGTGTGTGTGTGTTTTCCTGTATTTCCACCATCCTTGAGACATCTACAAGGAAAAGTAGCTTCCATATGAGGAGGTGTGAACAAGTTAGGACATAAATCATGGTCCCAATACGGGAAACCATCTAATAGAGAATGTCTCATTTGCACCCCTGGTGGTGAAATCTATCAAAATGAGGGTGGTCCCAAAAAGGAGGGATTTTTCCAATTGACTGTGCTCCCCCTCTGGTCAACATATGAAATAACAAGTGTGTGTAAGAAATTCGAAGTGCTCCCCCTCTGGTCAACATGTGTAATATCAAGTGTGTGTGGAAATTTAAATGCGCCCCCTTTGGCCAAAATGTATTAAAAAAATAAATAAATGTAAATATGTATATAGAGACATACTGTCATAACTTGAAGTAAATAATTAAAAACCAATTACAAACAAAACATTAAAAAAAAATGTTTTTAATTTTTCTCAGTGTTGACTTTTTTCTTATAAAATTGGGAACAATTTCTCATATTCTTTCTGTTTCTGTAATATTGCAAAATTTTCTACTAAAATTATTACTTTTTTTAATGTAAAATGGTTACTTTTTAATGCAAAATGGTGACATTTGTCATATCAAATTCTGACTTTTTCACATCATTGTTAATTTTTTTGTTGTTCTTTTAAAATAGTGACATTTTTTTGAGTAAAATTATGAGTTTTGTCATAATTTTGCCAAGTAAAATTCCAATTGTTATTATAATATTGCCAAAATGTAAAAGTTTTCTTAAAAACTTTGGACTTTTGTTTGGTAAAATGACGACTCTTTACAGAAAATTGCCAAAATGTTAAGCTTTTTCATGTAAAATTGCGACTGTTATTGAGTAAAATTCCAACTTTTATCTTAAAATTGCACAAATGTTCAGTTTTTCAGACTTTTATTACGATACTGCAAAAATTCTAAGATTTACTTGTGAAATTTTGACCTTTTTCTTGTGAAATTCCAACTCATTTTTCACAAAAAGCTTTTTTATATTTACATAGTACGTATATATTATTAATGTTGTAAAAACAAATAATCTTTATATATCTAGAAAGGGTGGTCCTAAAGAGGTCAGCATTTTTAGGAGGTCTCAAGAAGGTAACACATACAAGAATGTGTGTGTGTGTGTGTGTGTGTGTGTGTGTGTGTGTGTGTGTGTGTGTGTGTGTGTGTGTGTGTGTGTGTGTGTGTGTGTGTGTGTGTGTGTGTGTGTGTGTGTGTGTGTGTCTCCCAGCTGCACAGCAGCCCAGTGTGAAGGTCAGGCTACAGCTCGTCTAGCAGCAGGAGATGTCACACCAGGACGGGCCATGGCAGCCATGCACAAAATTGCCTCAACAGATCACAGGCCGCCGCCCATCTGCCGTGACGCCAGATTGCGGGTGGAGGGCGGCTGAGTTCGGTGGTCGCGCTAATAACCCCGCCTCCGCCGCCACGCGGGCCATTTTGTAAAATGAAGCAACAACCGAGCTTTTTGGAGGAATTTGGAATTTTTTGGGATGAGATAGGCAGAATTATTATTGTCATTATTATTATTATTATTTGTGGTAAAACTAGTGGAAGTACTGTATTTTTCCGGACTATAAGGCGCACTTAAAAACCTTAAATTTTCTCAAAAATCAACAGTGTGCCTTATAACCCGGTGCTCCTAATGTATGGAATAATTCTGGTTGCGCTCACCGACCTCAAAGCTATTTTATTTGGTACATGGTGTAATGATAAGTGTGACCAGTAGATGTCAGTCACACATAAGAGATACATGTAGACTAGAGATGTCCGATAAGATCGGCCTGCCGATATTATCGATAAATGCTTTAAAATGTAATATCGGAAATTATCGGTATCGTTTTTTTAATTATCGGTATCATTTTTTATTTTTTATTTTTTCTATTACCGTATTTTCCGCACCATAAGGCGCCCTGGGTTATAAGCCGCGCCTTCAATGAACGGCATATTTCAAAACTTTGTCCACCAAAAGCCGCCCCGTGTTATAAGCCGCATCTAACTGCGCTAAAGGGAATGTCAAAAAAACAGTCAGATAGGTCAGTCAAACTTTAATAATATATTAAAAACCAGCGTGATGTGGGCGCGCATGGAGTCGTATATCAACATGGACGGAGCTGCGTGAAAAAAGCCACCCGGCCTCTTCGCGTAAACTTCCCTTAACCACTCGCTCATCTTTTCTTCATCCATCCATCCCTTCGAGTTAGCTTTTATGATGACGCCGGCTGGAAAGGTCTCTTTTGGCAAGGTCTTCCTTTTGAATATCACCATGGGTGGAAGTTTCTGGCCATTAGCATGGCAAGCTAGAACCACAGTGAAGGATGACTTCTCATTCCCTGTGGTGCTAAAATTCACCGTACGTGCTCCCGTTGTATCCACAGTGCGGTTCACAGGAATATCAAAAGTCAGTGGAACCTCGTCCATGTTGATAATGTTCTCTGGCCGGATCTTTTTTTCAGCTATCTTGTTTTTACAATATGCACGGAAAGTAGCCAGCTTTTCTTGAAAGTCTTTAGGCAGTTGCTGTGAAATAGTAGTCCGTGTGCGGATGGAGAGATTGCGTCTTTTCATGAACCGGAAACCTGTCGCATAGTAGGAGCCATTTTGTGGTCTTTACAGATGTAAACACACAAAGGAAATGAAACGTAATATCCGCGCGCTTCTTCTTCTTCTACGCGGGCGGGTGGTTGCTTACAGTAGAAGAAGAAGCGCTTCCTGTTCTATGGGGGCGGGTGCTTACCTTGGCGGTTGCTTGCGTAGAAGAAGAAGCACTTCCTCTTCTACGGGGAAAAAAGATGGCGGCTGTTTACCGTAGTTACGAGACCGAAACTTTATGAAAATGAATCTTAATATTTATCCATATATAAAGCGCACCGGGTTATAAGGCGCACTGTCAGCTTTTGAGAAAATTTGTGGTTTTTAGGTGCGCCTTATAGTGCGGAAAATACGTCCGCCTTTGAAGTCCGTGCCGATGTCGATAAGCTTCCACTTTTAACATTTCTAATATAAAGTAGTGTAAAGTTCGAACTTATATCTGTCAGTAAACTCACCATGAAAGCACTAAAACATACCGGTGTAGTGAATTAACATTATTTACCCAAGGAACTTTAATTATTAGAGAGTTCAGACTCTCAGACTGCAATATGATGGCAATAAGACTCAAGTAAACAACACCAACATTTTATATTTGTTATAATATGATTCTTTTAATGTGCCTTATAATCCGGTGTGCCTTATATATGAAAAAAAAAAGATCAGTCCGCCTTATAATCTATTTTGCGCCCTATGGTCCTGAAAAAACGGTAAATGTAATATGGAGGATATTTTAAAAAAGGGTCTCAAGGTGGACGGTTTTGAAAATGAAAAGAAAGTAAAGAACACCAAAACCTTAAACGTTCCATTGAAAATAAAGAACATTACACACGGCACTCAAAAATGTGTCAAAATGTTTTAGTACGACTCTGAAGCCACACCGCTTGATGGATTGTCCGCCCATTACGGCTACCGTAGTCAGAGATACGAGTATTACTATGATGTGTGCATAAGGACCGCAAAATGGCACCCATTAGCAGACATATAGACAAAACCAACTTTTCTTACCTTCTGGTACCTGCTGATGTGTATTTGAGATCTGCATGAGTCCTGAAATAAAACCGGACTGAAAAACTGTAGTCCGTGCCGATTCTGTAGTCGATAAGCTTCTATTTTTTCACTATCTCCTTGTCACGGGACATTCATCCTCCGCTGTTGCCATTTCTAATATAAAGTAGCGTAAAGTTCTAACTTATAACTCGCTATGGAAGCGCTAAAAACATACCGGTGTAGTGAGTTGACATTATTCACCCAAGAAACTTTAGTTATTAGAGAGTTCTGGTCGGACGGTTTTTCACAGGACACATTACAGCCTTGTTGTTGAAATAATTATAGATTTTTGGGATTTTTTTTAATCGATTAAGAATTGTCACAAAAAGAAATTGCGATTTATTCGAAAATTTATTTTTTTGACACCCTAATTCTTCACTGCAAAACCTTTGATCCCATGACTACAAGTGTGAATGCTAAACAAAGACCCCGGATTGTTGAACAACTTAATAAGATGTACATCAAGCAAGAATGGGAAAGAATTCCACCTGAGAAGCTTCAAAAATGTGTCTCCTCAGTTCCCAAACGTTTACTGAGTGTTGTTAAAAGGAAAGGCCATGTAACACAGTGGTAAAAATGCCCCTGTGTCAACTTTTTTGCAATGTGTTGCTGCCATTAAATTCTAAGGCAATGATTATTTGCCAAAAAAAAAGTTTATCAGTTTGAACATTAAATATCTTGTATTTGCAGTCTATTCAATTAATATAAAGGATTTGCAAATCATTGTATTCTATTTTTATTTACCATTTACACAAAGTGCCAACTTCACTGGTTTTGGGTTATGTATATATACATATATACACATACATAATATATATATATATATATATGTATATATATATATATATATATATATATATATATATATATACGAAATACAAATAAGTATATATATATGTGTGTGTGTGTGTGTTGTTGTGGCTTGTGAAGCCCTTTGAGACACTTGTGATTTAGGGCTATATAAATAAACTTTGATTGATTGATTGATTGATTGACTGATATTTTTTTTTTTTTTTAAAGCATAGATTTTTTGGATTTTTTTTAATCGATTAAGAATTGTTACAAAAAGGAATTGCGATATTCGAAAATTTATTTTTTTGACACCCTAATTCTTCACTGCAAAACCTTTGTTCCCATGACTACCAGTGTGAATGCTAAACAAAGACCCCGGACTGTTGAACAACTTAATAAGATGTACATCAAGCAAGAATGGGAAAGAATTCCACCTGAAAAGCTTAAAAAATGTATCTCCTCAGTTCCCAAACCTTTACTGAGTGTTGTTAAAAGGAAAGGCCATGTAACACAGTGGTAAAAATGCCCCTGTGTCAACCTTTTTGCAATGTTTTGCTGCCATGTGTGTGGCTTGTGAAGCCCTTTGAGACACTTGTGATTTAGGGCTATATAAATAAACTTTAATTGATTGATTGATTGATTGATTGATTGATTGATTGATATTATATTTAAAAAAACATAGATTTTTTGAAAAAATGTTTAATCGATTAAGAATTGTCACAAAAAGAAATTGCGATTTATTCGAAAATTAATTTTTTTGACACCCTAATTCTTCACTGCAAAACCTTTGTTCCCATGACTACAAGTGTGAATGCTAAACAAAGACCCCGGACTGTTGAACAACTTAATAAGATGTACATCAAGCAAGAATGGGGAAGAATTCCAACTGAAAAGCTTCAAAAATTGATCTCCTCAGTTCCCAAACGTTTATTGAGTGTTGTTAAAAGGAAAGGCCATGTAACACAGTGGTGAACATGCCCCTGTGTCAACCTTTTTGCAATGTTTTGCTGCCATGTGTGTGGCTTGTGAAGCCCTTTGAGACACTTGTGATTTAGGGCTATATAAATAAACTTTAATTGATTGATTGATTGATTGATTGATTGATTGATTGATATTATATTTAAAAAAACATAGATTTTTTGAATTTTTTTTTTAATCGATTAAGAATTGTCACAAAAATAAATTGCGATTTATTCGAAAATTTATTTTTTTGACACCCTAATTCTTCACTGCAAAACCTTTGTTCCCATGACTACCAGTGTGAATGCTAAACAAAGACCCCCGGACTGTTGAACAACTTAATAAGATGTACATCAAGCAAGAATGGGAAAGAATTCCACCTGAGAAGCTTCAAAAATGTGTCTCCTCAGTTCCCAAACCTTTACTGAGTGTTGTTAAAAGGAAAGGCCATGTAACACAGTGGTGAACAAGCCCATGACAACTTTTTTGCAATGTGTTGCTACCATTAAATTCAATTAAAAAATATATATTTTCTCAGTTCCAACATTAAGTATCTTGTCTTTGCAGTCTATTCATGTGAATATAAGTTGAAAAGGATTTGTAAATAATTGTATTATGTTTTTATTTACCATTAACACAACGTGCCAACTTCACTAGTTTTGGCTTTTGTAATGTATTCCTAGCTTTTTCTTTAGCTTTGTCGACTGCATCAACTCCGACTGATGACCTCTGCCTTGCAGTCACGCCGCACCGGAAATGCATCATTATCATGCACGCCGTTCAGATTGGTTTGGTGGTGGCGGCGGGCGTCCGCACAGGAAGTCGGTGCTTCTATTTCTGTTTCCGTTCCCCGCGGCTGGTGTGTCCCATCTCGGAGAAGTCAATCTTGCTCACAAAGGAGGAGCCCGCCTACCCCCCGGGGGACATCGTTTATTCATGTATCCCATTTTTATTTTCCGCCGCCAAGGCCTCCCAGGATTCACTGCGCATTTATTACAGCCCGTAATGAAAATTGAATTCATATGGCATAAGCAACACACGCATGGTGGAGGCTAGCGAGGGGAAAAGAGGGTGCCGGTGGTCTTCTCCCTTTCCTTACGCACTTGGACCGGATGTTTACGGCTCGGAAAAGGACCTTGAAAAGTTCGGCAGCCAATATGAAGTGAGAAAAATAAAATGTATAAGATAAGGATTGCTGCAGGGAAGAATTTCATCTACTGCACGGCTGAAATAAAATAAAAATATTTACACTGCAAAAAGTCAGTGTTCAAAAACAAGAAAAAAAATACAAAAATGAGGGGTATTTTATTTGAACTAAGCAAAATTATCTGCCAATAGAACAAGAACATTTGGTTTGTCAAGAATTTACAAAACAAGTAAAATTAACTAGCCTCAATGAACCCAAAAATACCTTAAAATAAGCATATACTGTATTTTTTTGGAGTATAAGTCGCACCGGCCAAAAATGCATAATAAAGAAGGAAAAAAACGTATATAAGTCGCATTTTTTGGGGAAATGTATTTGATAAAAGCCAACAGCAAGAATAGACATTTGAAAGGCAATTTAAAATAAATCAAGAATAGTGAACAACAGGCTGAATAAGTGTACGTTATATGAGGCATAAATAACCAACTGGTATGTTAACGTAACATATTATGGTAAGAGTCATTCAAATAACTATAACATATAGAACAGGGATCCTCAACAGGCGGACCGCGGTCCATGTCCGGACCCAGCGACGTGTCCGTCCGGACCCAGCACGAATTATAGTAAAAAATAAAAAATAAAAAATAAAAATGTTTTTTTTATTATTATAATTATAATTATTATAAAAAAATATAATAATTGTATTTATCTGTGAGTTATCGCTAGCGCAAGTCAACGTTCTTTGTTGTTTTTAGTCAAATATCTCCACGTTTCGTTTACACTTCTCGTGTCTCACTCACTCCGTCTCTCTCTCTCTCTCTCTCTCTCTCTCTCTCTCTTAGAGAGAGAAAGAGAGAGAGACGGAGTGAGAGCGAGAGAACGCCACTCTGATTGGCTAATTCCGGGGTATGGGTTGTCATCTCTTTCACAACGACGCGCTGATAGGCTGTTACCACCTGGGTCATGTGCACAGTGCATGGAACCTTTCGCTGCAGGCACGCAGTTGTCTCGTATCGCTACTTCGCTAACTGTTCACTTGTCAGTCACTGAATGTGAATCAAATCACAATGGCATGCTCCAAGTTGGCTCAGGCTGGTAAAAGAAAGGTGGACAGGGAAAACCAACGTTTCAAGGAAGAATGGACAGAGCAATATGTTTTCATCCTACCTACTGCAAGTACCAGACCAATGTGTCTAATATGCAACAGTACTGTTGCTCTGGTGAAAAGTGAAAATCTGAAACGTCACTATCTGAAAGAGCACCGCGAATTTGAAGAGACATTTCCTCATGATTCAGAGCTAAGAAAAAAAGAAATCACGAGGCTGAAAAAGTCATATGAAACATCAAGCAAGATTTTTGTTAAATCTATGACACAACAACAAATAGCAACAGAGCAGTGACGTGCGGTGAGGTTGATGGCTGGTGAGGCACTGACTTCATCACAGTCACATTTACAAACATATGAACCCTAAAGAGTATCTTATTCACCATTTGATTGGCAGCAGTTAACGGGTTATGTTTAAAAGCTCATACCAGCATTCTTCCCTGCTTGCCACTCAGCATCAAGGCTTGGAATTGGGGGTTAAATCACCAAAAATGATTCCCGGGCGCAGCGCCGCTGCTGCCCACTGCTCCCCTCACCTCCCAGGGGGTGATCAAGGGATGGGTCAAATGCAGAGGACACATTTTTTCAAAGTTCTTATTTATTTTTGTTTCAAAGAAAATATTTCATGTATTTTATTGGATATTTATTTTATTTTTGTTAATTTTAAGAAAATGTTAAACTACCTACCTCCTGCTATTATATAAGCTTGACCGATAATAAACGGACCCAGCCTGTTTCAAAAAAACATTTGTGGACCTTCAAGATTTGTACTTGAGGACCCCTGATATAGAACATGCTATACGTTTACCAAACAATCTGTCACTCCTAATCGCTAAATCCCATGAAATCGTATACGTCTAGTCCAGGGGTCGGCAACCCGCGGCTCCGGAGCCGCATGCGGCTCTTTGATCACTCTGAAGCGGCTCAGCTGCATACTTGCCGACCCTCCCGATTTTCCCGGGAGATTTCCGGATTTCGGTGCCTTTTCGCAGAAAACTCCCGGGATTATTATTCTCCAAATTTCACCCTAACAATAATAATAAGGGCGTGCTATGATGGTACAGCATTCAGCGCCCGCTACAATCTGTACAAACAGCGTGCCAGCCCAGCCTTTTGTTGTATACATTTTCTACTTAAGACTCTTACTAATAATGCGCCACACTTTGAACCAAAACCAAACAAGAATGACAAACACATTTCGGGAGAACATCTGCACCTTAACACAACAGAACAAATACCCAGAATCCTATGCAGCCCTAACTCTTCCGGGCTACATTTTTAACCCTACATTTTTATGTAGTATCGGCTAGAAACTGAGAAGATCTGAGTGTGTTTTATTGGAGCGCTGCGGAAGAAGCGACGTAGAAGAGGCCTAGTGGCTAGAGCGGCCGTGCCAGAAACCTGAGGATTGCAGGTTCGATCCCCGCCTCTGGACATCCAAATTTCTGCCATTGTGTCCTTGGGCATGACACTTCACCCTTGCCCCCGGTGCCGCTCACACTGGTGAATAAATGATGAATGAATGATAGGTGGTGGCCGGAGGGGCCGTTGGCGCAAACTGGCAGCCTCGCTTCCGTCAGTCTACCCCAGGGAAGCTGTGGCTACAAATGTAGCTTACCACCACCAGGTGTGAATGAATGAAGGGTACCCACTTCTCTGTGAGCGCTTTGAGTGTCTAATAATAGAAAAATATAAAATCTAATCCATCATTATTATTATAATATGTGTGTGTGTGTGGGAGGGGGCGTGTCTGTCTTTACCAACAAGACGTCATGGCGAGTTTCTTAACATGGAGATATTCTCACTACTTTTCTTTTGTCGACCACAAAGAAAAGAGCATTTTAGTTAAATGTAAGTTGCGTCTTGGATCAAAGATCCTATCCTAGCAATTCAAATCTGCTGAAACAGCTACAAAAGCAACATGCTTTGACGAAGCTAGTAAAGAGAGACACACTTCACCTCCTAAGCAACAGTGGCTGGATTTTAACGAGGCACTGCTAGCCAGGACAACATTGATAGAGCCATTGCAGCACTGAAGGTACACACACTCTGTCAATTGTCTTATATACTCTTTCATTCTAGACTTCTAGAGTGTTTGATTATCACATCACTCTAAATGTATAGACTATAAAGTTCGCAAAGGATGCTAGTGGGCCAGACCAATCTTTCCTTTTCTCTAAAATAAAACTGGGGAAATGCGTAGAGTGTTCTGGGCTTCAGTGAAGACATGATTTTATTTCACAATTCCTTGAGAGAAAAAAAGGCCTGGTTAGGCTTTCTGTATGTAGTGTGTGCCTTCCTTGCTTTACAGCTATGTTGTTATTATGCTGTTTGTTACTTATGTATGTTATGTTGCAGCTATTTAAAATAGTTTTGTCAATTTGTTCTGGCCTGAAGCAAATTGGCCCTTTACTTTTCACAGTAACGCATTACTTTTTGGTGTAAGTAACTGAGTTAGTAACTCAGTTAATTTTGAAATAAAGTAACTAGTAACTGTAACTATTTACTTGGTTTTCAGTAACTAACCCAACACTGCTAAGATGGTACGGGCATGTTCAAAGAACGCCAGACTCAGGAGACACTAAAAGGATGTGCGGAAGGCAAAGACAAAGGGCGTGATTTACTACGATCTAAACACCATTGGCAATCTGTAAAATGTGTTGTGGCTTTAGGTTTGCATTTGTAGTGGCTTTTGCAATTGTTGTTGTGGCTAAAAGTTATTGTGTTGTTTTGTGGCTTTATGTAGTTGTGTTGTGTATATACATCTATATCGCTATCCAAGCTGCACACTGACTACTCTAAATTTGTTATGTCTGTGTAATCATGTTTTGTTTTAGTCGTGTTTTGTTTTGTTTAGTTATTGGACTCTTTAGTTTCTGGCTTTTCAATCCCTTGTCTTGTTTCCATGATTTTACCCATTAGTTTCACCTGTTCCACGTTTGGACTCATTGTGCACTCTTGTTTGTCACCATAGCAACCCATTAGTTTTCACCTGTCACGTCACGCACCTGTTTCACGTTTTGAGTCACGCACCTGTTTTCGTTAATCATGTCTGTAGTATTTAAGTTCATTGTTTTCAGTTTGTCGTTCTGGCGACATCCCGCATGCATACCCCTGTCACGCTCTGTTTACCTCTGCGCAGGTACAGAACAATCAAATTCCGGAGGGCCCGCCTCAGGAAAAGCCTGATCCCTGCAGCTATAGGGGATCAGTAATGTGTGTTAGTCATGTATGATGTCTTTTTGTTATTTTTTTTTTAGTGTGATGTGTAATGTCTAGTGTTTAAATGTACGGCAGTGACAATGAATTTCCCCAAGGGGACCAATAAATCTAATCTAACCTAATCTAATCATGCCCTGTCCAAGTAAGTTTTTTCGATTCATGCCACAGTTAGCGACTTTTGTTCATGTCCTTAGTTTTTTGCCCACGTGCAAGTATTGGTTTCATTTGTCAACTTTGTACTTCCGCCTTGTGCGCGCCTTTAGTTTGTTCTTTTTGTTATAGTAAAATTAAATATGTCTTCACCTTCACGCCATGTCTGGTCCAAATATTCATTTGCACCACGGGAGAACAAACCACGCCATAGTCCAAGTCCTGACAAAATTAGATTGTTGTGTACTATCTGGTGTCACCCCTTGCAGACCCTCTGATATGCAGTGTCTACATTGTAGAGTCCTTCGTCTCCTTAGGCCTGACTATATTCAGTCTTCATCAGTCTGGCCGGTGCTTAGCCAGACCCGGGCCGCCTCTCTAAATGACCGTTTGTCATTGTGGCGGATGCGACTAGACGGCGGTGGGATTCATAGAGGAGGAGATGAAGGATGAAGTCAAGGATGGAAGAACGATTGAAGGTGGAAATAAATCCTTTTTGCTAGCGGAGGCTGATAGCGGAGCAAATTATGGCAGATAATGTTGAGAGAGAGTGTGCGACAGCGATAAGTCCGGCAGGTGGAGAGGAATCCTCCATGAGAGCAGGACCGGAACTGGATGATCTTATCCCACACGGACTGTGCTTTGCTTTCGCTGCCCGCCTCATTCACTCACATCCTCACTTGGCTTGCCCTCTCCTGATTGTTGCCGAGACAAGAAGGAAATTGGATTCATTTGGAATTACCTTCCAATGGTACAAATAATCATTTTCACTATAGAAAATACTGTATTTTCCGGACTATAAAATCCTTTCATTCATCCATCCATCCATCCATCTTCTTCCGCTTATCCGAGCTCGGGTCGCGGGGGCAGCAGCCTAAGCAGGGAAGCCCAGACTTCCCTCTCCCCAGCCCATACTTGCCAACCCTCCCGAATTTTCCGGGAGACTCCCGAAATTCAGCGCCTCTCCCGAAAACCTCCCGGGACAATATATATATATATATATATATATATATATATGAAAGAAATACTTGAATTTCAGTGTTCATTTATTTACACATATTAGAGATGCGCGGATAGGCAATTATTTCATCCGCAACCGCATCAGAAAGTCGTCAACCATCCGCAATCCACCCGATCTAACATTTGATCAGAACCGCATCCGCCCGCCATCCGCCCGCACCCGCCTGTTGTTATATATCTAATATAGACGATGCAAGGCATTAGTGAGGTTATAAAGCTTTTGCCTGTTAAAGAAAGGAGACTGATCCAATGCAGCACAGACATTCGCGTGCCACACTGTCACGACCCAGACGCACACCAGTGCGCAATCATATGGGAGCCGCGCTGAGCGCACCTCCAAGCGCGTCTCGCTGCCGGCGACGGCCGGGTATGGGCCCGACGCTCCAGCGCCATCCATTTTCAGGGCTAGTTGATTCGGCAGGTGGGTTGTTACACACTCCTTAGCGGGTTCCGACGTCCATGGCCACCGTCCTAGCTGCTGTCTATATCAACCAGGGTGAGCCCCACCCCTTTCGTGAGCGCACTGCGCGCGGAGTGACCCCTGTTACGCGCCCCCGGCAACAGGGGTGGCGGGCAGGTAAGCTGCGCGGGCGGAGCGCGCGGAGTGACCCCTGTTACGAGCCCCCGGCCACGGGGGTGGCGGGCAGGTAAGCTGCTTACCTGCTGCGCGTGACGCCGGCCGCGGCGAAGGCGGACGAGGCGGGGTGTCGGTGCGGTGGGCGCGGTGGTGACCCTGGACGTGCGTCGGGCCCTTCTCGCGGATCACCTCAGCTACGGCTCCCGGTGGGGCCCTCTCGGGGGAAGGGGCCTCGGTCCCGGACCCCGGTGAGGCGTCGGGGGCCTTCTCCGCTCCATAAAAGTGTCCATCTCTTTTTCTTTTTTTTCTTCTGTTGTGGCATATGCTGCAGGTGCCTGCTCGTTTTTCGTATGTGGGTAACAACATTTAACTATGTATATATATTTACCAATTGGTTTAACTGCCACCCGCCTGAATCTATTTCAAATCTAATTTTTTTTATTTCAACCGCCCGACCCGACCCGACCCGACCCGCGGATAAAATCTAATTTTTTAAAATTTCATCCGCCCGATCCGCGGATAATCCGCGGACTCCGCGGTTGTGCCCGCAAACCGCGCATCTCTAACACATATACACACACATAACACTCATCCACTCATTGTTGAGTTAACGGTTGAATTGTCCATCCTTGTTCTATTCTCTGTCACTATTTTTCTAACCATGCTGAACACCCTCTCTGATGATGCATTGCTGTGTGGCACGCACAAAAGTGCTTTCATCAAATGCACTAGATGGCAGTATTGTCCTGTTTAAGAGTGTCACAACATTGCTGTTTACGGCAGACGAACTGCTTTACGGTAGACGAAAACGTGACTGCTGTTGTTGTGTGTTGTTGCCGCGCTGGGAGGACGTTAATGAAACTGCCTAACAATAAACCCACATAAGAAACCAAGAACTCGCCCTCCATCATTCTACAGTTATAACGTGATTGCTGTTTATATTGTGGGAAAGCGGACTCAGGCCACGCCCCCTCCAACTCCGCCTGAATTTCGGGAGATTTTCGGGAGAAAATTTGTCCCGCGAGGTTTTCGGGAGAGGCGCTGAATTTCGGGAGTCTCCCGGAAAATCCGGGAGGGTTGGCAAGTATGCCCTAGGGAGGCGTTCGGGTGGCATCCTGACCAGATGCCCAAACCACCTCATCTGGCTCCATGTTGTCATGTCTGTGTGATCATGTTTTCCAAGACCCAAACCAAGACCAAGACCCGCCATGCAAAGACAAAGACCAAGACCCACGCCAAGACCAAGACCCACGCCAAGACCAAGACCAAGACCCTCCACGCCAAGACCAAGACCCTCCACGCAAAGACCAAGACCAAGACCCTCCACGCCAAGACCAAGACCAAGACCCTCCACGCCAAGACCCGCCATGCCAAGACCAAGACCTGCCATGCCAAGACCAAGACCCGCCATGCCAAGACCAAGACCAAGACCCGCCATGCCAAGACCAAGACCCGCCATGCCAAGACCAAGACCCGCCATGCCAAGACCAAGACCAAGACCCACGCCGAGCTTCGCCGCCTGATGCGCCACGCCGAGCTTCGCCGCCTGACTCACCACGCCAAGCCACGCCTGCCACGCCTGCCACGATGACGACGCGCCTGCTTCCTCGTCGGCTACGGATATGGCCGCTACCTGGTCGCCTGCCACGCCAAGTGCGCCCACCTCCCAGTCGGCCACGAATGTGGCCAATCCCTGGGCGCCCGCCTCGCCTGCTGCAGCGGCGTTCCACTCGCCGCCGCCACTTGACTTTGCCTCGGTGGATTCGGGGCCACTTGGGCTGGCGACCCACCGCCATGTCCCCCTCCCGCCCTCCCATGACTCTTGTTATTATTTTTTTTCTTTTTGGACATCTGGTATCTGTCCTTAAGGGAGGGGCTCTGTCATGTCTGTGTGATCATGTTTTTGTTTTGGTCATGTTCGTTTTGTTTTTTTGGACTTTTTGTGCACTTTTGTTTTGTCACCATAGCAACCCATTAGTTTTCACCTGTCACGTCACGCACCTGTTTCACGTTTTGAGTCACGCACCTGCTTTCACTAATCATGCCCGTAGTATTTAAGTTCATTCTTTTCAGTTTGTCGTTCTGACGACATCCTGACATTTATACTCTGTCCATTCCTGACACTTCTTTCCATGTCCATCGTTCACGCTGCTCCTTTTTGTCCGTGCCAAGTAAGTTTTGTTTATTATTGCCAAAGTAAGTTTTTGTTCCATGTTTATAGTCTTTTTGGGTTTCATAGTTTGTTCTCCGATCATTGTGCGCGCTTTTCGTTTGTACTTTTTTGCTATAGTCTTTTGGTTTCATAGTTTGTTCTCCGCCACTGGGCGCGCCTTTTGTTTACTTCCTGTTTTTGTAGTTTAAATAAAAAAATGTACCTTCATTCCCGTCTCGCCCGAGCCAACTTTCCGTTGCATCTCGGAAAAGCAAACACCCAGGACCAAGTCATGACACATGTGGAGGAGTAGCGGCTTTACTCTGAGCTCTACCAGCACGTGAAGTGTTCTACAAGGGGCAAGAACACCCTGGACCACGTGTATACCAACATAAAGCACGCGTACAGAGCTACACCCCTCCCCCAGCTTGGACAGTCAGACCATCTTTCCCTCCTGCTCTCTCCTACCTACACCCCCATCAGACGCCAGGCCAGGCCTATCAAAAAGTCTGTTATGACCTGGCCTGACGATGCACTCCCCAAACTTCAGGACTGCTTCCAACACACAGACTGGGACCTCTTCCAACAACAGGAGCTGGAGACAGCCACAGGAACGGTGCTGGACTACATAAAGTTCTGCATCGGGAATGTGACTGTGGAAAAAACCATCCGGGTTTACCCCAACAAGAAACCCTGGATGACCCGCCAGGTCCGCACACTCCTCAGGGCCCGCGACGCAGCCTTCAGGTCAGGGGACAGGGCACTGTACAGTGTTGCTAGAGCCGACCTGAAGAGAGGGATTAAAAAAGAAAAGGCGGACCACAGGAGGTGCATAGAGTCCCATCTGTCCAGCAAAAACTCACGGAAGGTGTGGCGGGGCATTCATGACATCACGAACTTCAGAGGCTGCAATATGACAACTGCGGATCAGAGTGCGACACTGGCAGAGGAGCTTAACTGTTTCTTTGCCCGTTTCGAAACCCCCCAGCGACACTCATCTGCTCCAGCCCTGCCCCCGCCCCCACCGGGCTCCGGCGCCACTCCACTCACTGTACAGGAGCACAGTGTCAGACGAGTGCTCCTGGCTGTGAACCCCAGGAAGGCTACCGGACCAGACGGAGTACCTGGAAAGGTGCTCAGGACGTGCGCCCACCAGCTCGCTCCCCCCCTCACCAGGATCTTCAACCTCTCCCTGGCTCAGGCAGTCATCCCATCCTGCCTGAAGTCATCTACAATAATCCCGGTGCCGAAGAAGTCTCCCATCACCAGCCTGAATGATTACCGACCAGTGGCCCTCACTCCGGTAATCACCAGTTCGCATACCGGGCGAACAGGTCCACAGAGGATGCCTTCTCTGTTGCTCTCCACTCTGCTCTGAACCACCTGGAGCAGCAGCAGAGCTACGTCCGGATGCTCTCTGTGGACTATAGCTCTGCCTTCAATACAATAATCCCGGACAGACTCTGCAATAAACTGGACACTTTTGGCCTCCCCCCTCTCACAAACGCCTGGATAAGGGACTTCCTAACGGACCGACCCCAGAATGTGAGACTTGGCCCGCACCTCTCATCCTCCCGCACGCTGAGCATTTTGCTCCCCACAGGGCTGTGTGCTGAGCCCCCTCCTCTACTGCCTTTACACCCATGACTGCAGTCCGGCCCACAGTGACAACCTTACCGTCAAGTTTGCCGACGATACCACAGTGGTCGGGCTCATCTCCAGGGGTGACGAGGCTGCCTACAGAGAGGAGGTCCTGAAGCTGACGGCCTGGTCTTCGGAGAACAACCTCGCTCTCAACACCAGCAAGACCAGAGAGATCATCGTCGACTTCAGGAGGAGCAGCACCGACCCTGCCCCCCTCTACATCAACGGCGAGCGTGTAGAGAGGGTCCACACCTTCAGGTACCTTGGAGTCCACATCTCTAATGACTTCTCCTGGACAGTCAACACCACATCAATCATCAAGAAGGCTCAGCAGCGGCTACACTTTCTTAGAGTCCTCGGGAAGTACAACCTGAAGCCTGACCTGCTGCTGACCTTCTACCGCTCGTCCATCGAGAGCCTGCTGACCTACTGTATTACGGTATGGTACGGCAGCTGCACTGCAGCAGACAGGGAGAGGCTGCAAAGAGTGGTCAAGACGGCTCAGAAGATCATCGGCCGCCCTCTCCCCTCTCTGACGGACATCTACACCTCCCGCTGCCTCAACAGTGCCAGTGCCATCATCAAGGACAGCACCCACCCTGGCTCTGACCTGTTCCACCTGCTGCCCTCTGGGAAGCGCTACAGGTGCATTAAAACCAAAACAAACAGGCTAAAGAACAGCTTCTTCCCCAGGGCCATAACCATCCTGAACGGACTGCCCCATTGTCCCTCATAACTGCCTTCTCTTCGGTGCAATAACCCATTCCACCAACCACCCTGTTTTTGTTTTGTTTTTTTCATGTATATATTCATTTCACACCATATTCATTGCACTTCTACATTTTTTAAATTTTTATATATTTGCACATTGTTTTTCTAGCATGCACACATCGCACTGTATGGAATGGCCTCAATCTCGTTACCTTGCATAATGACAATAAAGCTGATTCTGATTCTGATTCTGATTCTGATTCTGAGCTCCTCCCGGATGACAGAGCTTCTCACCCTAAGGGAGAGACCCACCACCCGGCGGAGGAATCTCATTTCGGCCGCTTGTACCCGTGATCTTGTCCTTTCGGTCATAACCCAAAGCTCATGACCATACCGGTACCAAAATATTGGTATCGTGACAACACTATTTTAGACATGTTTTTGTTTATTTGCCAGAGCGTTCCCGCGGAAAACACATCCAAGACATACTTTTACGTGCGACTGGTTTCCTCTCCGCCTTTTCAACGCTCTAATTGAATCGGATCTGCCTGCTAATTATTCTAATTGATGAATTATAGCTTGATTACGGCGCATTACGGCTCGCTGAATTAAAAAAAAACGGTCGACGACAGACCGGGCGAATATTTGTCTCCTTTAATCCCCCCCAACCGTTTCATTCTAGCAATGAATGCTGGGAATCCGACTAATAACTGATTTTTTTTTTTTTTGGGGTGAATGTGTAGATTTGAATAATACCGAAACCCCGAAGGGAATAAGCGGTAGAAAATGGATGAATGTGAAAAAGTGAGGATGTAAATCCAGCAAATAAAGCAGGTAGCATTCGTGTTATTCCCTGCAAACAAACTGAATACTCCAATGGACGCCTGCCGGTTTCTCGCTCTAACCTTTGACCTGCAACATCAGCCCGCGTGTGACCTCTGCCATCAGCAGCACAGGCAAAACTGCGTGGGCGGCAAATGTGTGTGTTTGTGTGTGTGTGTGTGTGTGAGGCAACACAACAGCAAGAGGAAGCCACAGAAAAGAGGGCAGTCAGTAGGTTAGCAGCCCTCTGAGACCTCATTAACAAGGGAGCGTTTTACCGCTTTGTGTCGCCGGCTGACGGATCCTCGGAGGCTAGAACGAGGGCACCCTGGGGTCGGCTTCAGATGACACCCTCCCCTTTTCAATCTATATCATGCATTTTATGTTGTGTATTACTAACAGTCCTATTGCTCTGGTTTTTGGTAGCTTAGAAACAGCTCAGATGTCATATAGAGCAGTGTTTTTCAACCATACTAGTGAGATGTTTACCTTATCCCAATCAACATCTGTTCAGTATTTTAACATACAAACCCCGTTTCCATATGAGTTGGAAAATTGTGTTAGATGTAAATATAAATGGAATACAATAATTTGCAAAAAAAAAAAAGATAGGTTTTTATTAGGGATGTTCGATATTGGCTTTTTGCCAATATCCCATATTCCGATATTGACCAAACCCTTAAATAACCGATACCGATATCAACCGATACCGATATATACAGTCATGGAATTAACACATTATTATGCCTAATTTGGACAACCAGGTATGGTGAAGATAAGGTCCTTTTTAAAAAAAAAAATAAATAAGATAAATAAGTTAAAAACATTGTCTTGAATAAAAAAGAAAGTAAAACAATATAAAAACAGTTACATTGAAATTAGTAATTAATGAAAATGAGTAAAATGAAGTGTTAAAGGTTAGTACTATTAGTGGACCAGCATGTGTGCTTACGGACTGTATCCCTTGCAGACTGTATTGATATATATTGATATATAATGTAGGAACCTACCAGAATATTAATAACAGAAAGAAACAACCCTTTTGTGTGAATGAGTGTAAATGGGGGAGGGAGTTTTTTTGGGTTGGTGCACTAATTGTAAGTGTATCTTGTGTTTTTTATGTTGATTTAATAAAGAATAAAAAATTAATAAATACGATACCGATAAAAAAAATTAAAAAAACATATTATCGGACATCTCTAGTTTTTATTTATATTTATAAAGCATTTTTGAACTGTTGCTATTTTTAGATTATTTGAAAAAAAACTCACGTATGGCATACCTTCAAGTACCCCCAGGGTACGCATACCCCCATTTGAGAACCACTGACCTAGTGGTTAGAGTGTTCGCCCTGAGATCGGTAGGTTGTGAGTTCAAACCCCCGGCCGAGTCATACCAAAGACTATAAAAATGGGACCAACTTATCAGGCATTGGTGGTATAGTGGTTAGCATAGCTGCCTTCCAAGCAATTGACCTGGGTTCGATTTCTTACCATGAATTGATTAACGTGGAACCCGACTTAAACAAGTTGAAAAACTTATCGGGGTGTTGCCATTTAGTGGTCAATTGTACGGAATATGTACTGTACTGTGCAATCTACTAATAAAAGTACCATTACCTCCCTGCTTGGCACTCAGCATCAAGGGTTGGAATTGGGGGTTAAATCAGCAAAAAATGATTCCCGGGTGCGGCCACCGCTGCTGCTCACCACTCCCCAGGTGGAACAAGGGGATGGGTCAAATGCAGAGGAGAAATTTTGCCACATTTAGTGTGTGTGTGACAATCATTGGTACTTTAACTTTAACTTAACCATTTGACCTTAACCCTTGTGCGGTGTTCGGGTCTGTGGGACCCGTTTTCGATTTTTATTAAAAGAAAAATGATACAATTTTTTAATTTTCAAACTGAGACTCACTGGCTTTGGCTCATTTTCTGTGAAGAACATATATCAGAATACATATTTAATGACCACACACCATACACCCCCCCTACACATTTATATTACACATAAGATGTCCGGGTCCACTGGACCCGGGGCTAATAGAAGTGTGGAAATTGATGTTATGTGTACCACACACACACACACACACACACGCACACACACACACACACACACACACACACACACACACACACACAGGAGGACAGAGTGTTGGTACACAGAACATCACAGGGTCAAATGTGCGAGAAAATGAGAGCAGACAGTGTTGACAAACAATGTTGTAACCTTGTGTGGGAACCGCAGGTGCAGAAACACAAAAGAAGAATCCCTGTGGGATGCAGAAACTAGCAGAGAAATTTCCATGAAATGTTCATATTGTTGTTACTCAGCCAGCGTTTGTGGGTCTGATGGACCCGTTGCATTTTGTGGCTTTTAATGCCTCACAATCAAACACGTTTATGTTAAAATACTGAACAGATGTCTATTGGGATAAGGTAAACATCTGTTCAGTATTTTAACATAAAAGTGTTTGATTGTGAGGCATTAAAAGCCACAAAATGCAACGGGTCCATCAGACCCACAAACGCTGGCTGAGTAACAACAATATGAACATTACACAAGGGTTAATCAATCAATTCCACTCTGTTATTATGACCATTCTTCAGTAAAAAAATCAGTTTTCGTTTTAGTTTTTTGACACCAAAAACAACACATAAGTATAAAGTTATTCTCTGCCAAAAAACATCAGCAGCATCCAAGCCTTGGTGGGTTGAAAGCAACATCTAAGCCTCAATCAATCATCCATACGGAGGGGGGGGAAAAAAACACATGGATATTGATCACGATACCTGCGCACACACCGAATTCTGCGCGAGGTCAAGTAAAGCAAAAATAAAAGATCCCTCCGGGGCGAGCTTGAATTCCCACAATCCTCTAGTTAACCCAAACATCAGCACAAAGTGATGCAGCTCTGAAGGTCAGAGGAGACCCCTCCACCTACATAAATCATGAGAGGACTCATCGCAAGAAATACTCCAATGCCCATAAGCATCACTCACTTTCACACCATGTGTGTGTGTGTGTGTGTGTGTGTGTGTGTGTGTGTGTGTGTGTGTGTGCGTGCATGTGTGTGTTCCTTCCTCACAAAGGCGGCCAGCTGTCTGTTGTTTTGTTTTTGTCTCCTCAGCTCTCTATTTTACTTTTTCATGATTCATCTGTTTTGGCTTGATGTTTTTTCGTTTTTTTTTTTGGTGGACTATCTGCTAAAGTCAAATCTGAGAGGCCCTTTCTATGTGCCCCTTATCGTCTCCATGTTTACGCCGTAAACTAAAAGCCTCGACCCGCCGCTAAATATTCACCTGGTAAATAAAACCAACTCAAAGTAGGAGCCTGGCTGGCAAAAGTGGTGACATGCACGCAGATTTTGCTTTATGTACTTAGCGGAGTATTTGTGAGGGCTAAATTGGAAAATGTTAATGTTGCAATTGAGATATCATTGTTACGTCTGGGTCGTGTGGTGTTGCGCGGGTCGTTCGTCCAAGATGCAGCAGGAACTCCGGAGGCAAGGTGCAGGTAAGACGTTGATTTATACTCATAAATCATTCTAAAATACAAACAAGCGTGCCGATAGCACGGGGAGCTAAGGCGAAATCAAAAGATAAACAGGCATAGGCACCAGAAGCAAGGTATACACCAGGGGTCCCCAAACTACGGCCCGCGGGCCGGATCCGGCCCCCCAGCATCCAAAATCCGGCCCACAGGAAGTCCCAAGTTAATTTTATTTTTATTTTTAATTTTATTTATTTATTTATTTTTATCTTTCCTTTCTAATCCATTTTCTACTGCTTGTTACTCTTGGTGTCTCCTAACCGCTCAGGCAAATCATATTGTCTAAAAATTAATTTTCCCATTGATAACGTGACAATGTTAAATGTTGATGAACATCAATGTTAATTGATGTTAAATGACAATATATGTATATACACATATATATATATATATATGATACATATATATATATATATATATATATATATATATATATATATATACATACAGGTAAAAGCCAGTAAATTAGAATATTTTGAAAAACTTGATTTATTTCAGTAATTGCATTCAAAAGGTGTAACTTGTACATTATATTTATTCATTGCACACAGACTGATGCATTCAAATGTTTATTTCATTTAATTTTGATGATTTGAAGTGGCAACAAATGAAAATCCAAAATTCCGTGTGTCACAAAATTAGAATATTACTTAAGGCTAATACAAAAAAGGGATTTTTAGAAATGTTGGCCAACTGAAAAGTATGAAAATGAAAAATATGAGCATGTACAATACTCAATACTTGGTTGGAGCTCCTTTTGCCTCAATTACTGCGTTAATGCGGCGTGGCATGGAGTCGATGAGTTTCTGGCACTGCTCAGGTGTTATGAGAGCCCAGGTTGCTCTGATAGTGGCCTTCAACTCTTCTTCAAGTGCTCTAAAACTTGCTGGTAGACGGCTGCGTTGACCCTGGATCTCAGGAAACAGAGTGGACCGACACCAGCAGATGACATGGCACCCCAAACCATCACTGATGGTGGAAACTTTACACTAGACTTCAGGCAACGTGGATCCTGTGCCTCTCCTGTCTTCCTCCAGACTCTGGGACCTCGATTTCCAAAGGAAATGCAAAATTTGCATGGTTGGGTGATGGTTTGGGGTGCCATGTCATCTGCTGGTGTCGGTCCACTCTGTTTCCTGAGATCCAGGGTCAACGCAGCCGTCTACCAGCAAGTTTTAGAGCACTTCATGCTTCCTGCTGCTGACCTGCTCTATGGAGATGGAGATTTCAAGTTCCAACAGGACTTGGCGCCTGCACACAGCGCAAAATCTACCCGTGCCTGGTTTACGGACCATGGTATTTCTGTTCTAAATTGGCCCGCCAACTCCCCTGACCTTAGCCCCATAGAAAATCTGTGGGGTATTGTGAAAAGGAAGATGCAGAATGCCAGACCCAAAAACGCAGAAGAGTTGAAGGCCATTATCAGAGCAACCTGGGCTCTCATAACACCTGAGCAGTGCCAGAAACTCATCGACTCCATGCCACGCCGCATTAACGCAGTAATTGAGGCAAAAGGAGCTCCAACCAAGTATTGAGTATTGTACATGCTCATATTTTTCATTTTCATACTTTTCAGTTGGCCAACATTTCTAAAAATCCCTTTTTTGTATTAGCCTTAAGTAATATTCTAATTTTGTGACACACGGAATTTTGGATTTTCATTTGTTGCCACTTCAAATCATCAAAATTAAATGAAATAAACATTTGAATGCATCAGTCTGTGTGCAATGAATAAATATAATGTACAAGTTACACCTTTTGAATGCAATTACTGAAATAAATCAAGTTTTTCAAAATATTCTAATTTACTGGCTTTTACCTGTATATGTAATAAAAAAAATATATATATAGCTAGAATTCATTGAAAGTCAAGTATTTCTTATATATATATATCTTAACCACGCCCCCCCCCCCCCCCCCCGCCCCCCGCCCCCCACCTCCCGAAATCGGAGGTCTCAAGGTTGGCAAGTATGGTTGTAAATTTAAAAGCAAAAGACTCGAGCTCGCACACACGCCTCGCGTTGAGATCGGCGGCTCTTGTGCGGTGTCATGTGAGGTTTTGTTTTGCAACTTTTAGAGGCGCACGTTCGCTCCAACTCCGAATTGTTCAAGCGAAGTGGCTATTGACTTTTTCCGAGGTTCCACAGTGTCGAAAACAAAATGTCAGCAGTCAGACTTTTTCTGTGTCCTTCAAAAATCGCTCCATCATGTAAGTTCTCTTTCCGTTTTTCTTCCTTTTTTCTTCCCCCAGCCCCGCCGGTCCCGCTTCACCTTTTTCAGCGAGACGGCTAATTAAATAGTCGATGCCTCTCACTATCGCTGGAAATTTACTTATTATTGATCCTGGCTCTCGCTCCCCAGCTGCGAACCGCACGCATTCCTGCCATCGATCCCACATCAGACGGTGCAGCGTAGCGGCACAGTATTTTTAAATCTCGGGCTATTACGTATCGATCTGGGGGGGGGGGGGAAAAAAACGTTTTCATTTTTTTGTTCCCAAATACACGCCGTATGAAAGGGAGTCATTTTCAGCAAGAGGTGTTAATTGCTCCAAGTTGAGAAAAGGCTCTTGTTTCCATTAATCCATCCCAGATGCGATCGCACAAAAGCGTCCTTGCCTCGCTTTGAACCCTTTTTTGTCTTCTCACACTCGTCATCATCTCCATCCGCCTGAAGGGCTTTGAAATATTTCGCACCTTTGATGATTTTACGTGACTTCTACAAACCCCGTTTCCATATGAGTTGGGAAATTGTGTTAGATATAAACGGAATACAATGATTTGCAAATCCTTTTCAAGCCATATTCAATTGAATGCACTACAGAGACAACATATTTGATGTTCAAACTCATAAACTTTATTTATTTTTTGCAAAAACTTAGAATTTCATGGCTGCAACACGTGCCAAAGTAGTTGGGAAAGGGCATGTTCACCACTGTGTTACATGGCCTTTCCTTTTAACAACACTCAGTAAAGGTTTGGGAACTGAGGAGACACATTTTTGAAGCTTCTCAGGTGGAATTCTTTCCCATTCTTGCTTAAGTTGTTCAACAGTCCGGGGGTCTCCCTTGTGGTATTTTAGGCTTTGAAATGTGGACTCGTCAGACACTTGTGGCTTGGCATTGTCTTGCTAAAATAAGCAGGGGCGTCCATGGTAACGTTGCTTGGATGGCGACATATGTTGCTCCAAAACTTGTATTAATCAGCATTAATGGTGCCTCCACAGATGTGTAAGTTACCCATGTCTTGGGCACTAATACACCCCCATACCATCACACATGCTGCCTTTTACACTTTGCGCCTATAACAATCCGGATGGTTCTTTTCCTCTTTGGTCCGGAGGACACGACGTCCACAGTTTCCAAAAACAATTTGAAATGTGGACTCGTCAGACCACAGAACACTTTTCCACTTTGTATCAGTCCATCTTAGATGAGCTCAGGCCCAGCGAAGCCGACGGCGTTTCCGGGTGTTGTTGATAAACGGTTTTGGCCTTGCATAGGAGAGTTTTAACTTGCACTTACAGATGTAGCGACCAACTGTAGTTACTGACAGTGGGTTTCTGAAGTGTTCCTGAGCCCATGTGGTGATATCCTTTATACACCGATGTCGCTTGTTGATGCAGTACAGCCTGAGGGATGGAAGGTCACGGGCTTAGCTGCTTACGTGCAGTGATTTCTCCACATTCTCTGAACCCTTTGATGATATTACGGAGCGTAGATGGTGAAATCCCTAAAATCCTTGCAAAAGCTGGTTGAGAAAGGTTTTTCTTAAACTGTTCAACAATTTGCTCACGCATTTGTTGACAAAGTGGTGACCCTCGCCCCAACCTTGTTTGGGAATGACTGAGCATTTCATGGAATCTACTTTTATACCCAATCATGGCACCCACCTGTTCCCAATTAGCCTGTTCACCTGTGGGATGTTCCAAATAAGTGTTTGATGAGCATTCCTCAACTTTATCAGTATTTATTGCCACTTTTTCCAACTTCTTTGTCACGTGTTGCTGGCATCAAATTCTAAAGTTAATGATTATTTGCTAAAAAAAAATCAAATATGTTGTCTTTGTAGCATATTCAACTGAATATGGGTTGAAAATTATCATTGTATTCCGTTTATATTTACGTCTAACACAATTTCCCCAACTCATATGGAAACGGGGTTTGTATATATATATGGCTCTAACATCAAGGTGATGCTCAGGTGCTTTGTTGTTCAGAATTCCGGAAAGGAAGGCGGGCGTGGGGGGCGGGGGAGAAAAGGGCAAAAATAACAAAAACAAGCGTCTATTTCTGTCAAGCGACAACCCTCCGCGAGAACGTCAGATGTTGAGTTTACGCGGCAAACGATGCGGCGCAACCCTTCAAACGTGGGCCGCGATGAGACGTTTGACGCCGACCGTCAGTCGAGTTATTGTCGTGGTGCGTAATGGCCAGGCGTGGAGCTATATTACTTTTATTCCTCCACGCCTATAATGTGCACAATTGCAGCCGATTCGCCGCGTAAACGAGCACGCCGTTCGCCGGTGGCTCGGGGTGCAAATGTGTTTTGCAAAGTGCTTTGCCTCAAAAGTCTACAATCTATTGAATTAATTACCTCACAATATGCACTACAAACTTCGACTAAAGTTTGGCTCGTGTGTGTGTGTATATATAAGAAAAGTCCCAGTGTGTGAATAAGTAATTACATCTGCACGGAGCCACGCTAATGAATATGCATGAGTGCTTTGAAATCGGAGGGTTCAGGAAGTTTTGTTGTTTTTTTTTTCTTCTTCAAGAAACGGTGTGGTGCAACTGTGATATTGTGAAGCAAGACAAAGCGTTTTTTGTTTTTTTTGTTTCCGTACACTGACTAGCCTCCATCTGTTTTATGTGTCAACCAGGTGTTGTATCAACAGTATCTAGGCAAAATACGATATTGTACCGTAAATATCTTAACACGTTTTTTTGTGGCATTGAGAGCCATATGTAATAATTTCATGTCAAGTCATCATTAAATGGCTCTGATATGTCAAAAGGTGTTAATAAATCATGTTCTTTTCCAATACCTCTATAACCAGAGGTGGGTAGAGTAGCCAGAAATTGTACTCAAGTAAGAGTACTGTTACTTTAGAGATGTATTACTCAAGTAAAAGTAAGGAGTAGTCACCCAAATATTTACTTGAGTAAAAGTAAAAAGTATGTTGTGAAAAAACTACTCAAGTACTGAGTAACTGATGAGTAACATACACACACATATCATACATATATATATATATATATATATATATATATATATATATATATATATATATATATATATATATATATATACACACACACACACATATATATATATATATACACACATTTATATATACTGTATATACATATACATATATATATATATATATATATATATATATATATATATATATACACACACATATATATATATATACAGTATATAATTTATATTTATTTATTTTGCCGTTTTTGTTTACATGTTAAAGGTGTTTTAATGAAAATACATGCATGTTTAACACATATAGATTCCTTTCTTTCATGAAGACAAGAATATAAGTTGGTGTATTACCTGATTCTGATGACTTGCATTGATTGTAATCAGACAGTAGTGATGATAGCGTCCACGTTTTCAAATGGAGGAGAAAAAAAGTTCCTCCTTTCTGTCTAATACCACATGAAAGTGGTTGGTTTTTGGCATCTTATTTGTCCAGCTTCCATATTCGTTTTTATACACTTTACAAGAAATACATTGGCGGCAAACTCCGTAGCTTGCTATCTTGTTTGCGCTGGCTTTCGGAGACTCTTGTTTTGAAAGCGCAGGCGTGATGGAGCGGCACTTTTATTGTGAAGACAGGAACTGTGCAGCAGTCTTTAGGCTTTTGACGGGATGTACGGTTGAAATAAAAAAGGGTCTTTTTTCCTTCACACTTTTGATTGATTGATTGGAACTTTTATTAGTAGATTGCACAGTACAGTACATATTCCGTACAATTGACCACTAAATGGTAACACCCCAATAAGTTTTTCAACTTGTTTAAGTCAGGTCATGTGACCACCTGGCTCTGTTTGATTGGTCCAACGTCACCAGTGACTGCATCTGATTGGTGGAATGGAGTGAACGTCACCAGTGACTGTATTTGTTGAAACGCAGGCACTATGAAGGTCTGTCTGACAGACCAAAACAAACAAAGCGTGCATTAACAGATCGATAAAAATTAGTAGCGAGTAGCGAGCTGAATGTAGATAAAAGTAGCGGAGTAAAAGTAGCGTTTCTTCTCTAGAAATATACTCAAGTAAAATTAAAAGTATGTTGCATTAAAACTACTCTTAGAAGTACAATTTATCCCAAAAGTTACTCAAGTAGATGTAACGAAGTAAACGTAACGCGTTACTACCCACCTCTGTCTATAACTGATAACAGTAGTTCAGCCGGGATATGCTCATTTCAAAATTCGATTTACAGCCCCGAAATTATGTTATTTTTTTAATTTATTTCCATGCCCCACGTTCTACCGTTGGACCAATTAGAAAGTTTTTGAGTGTGTCACATCCAGGTTGCCAGTTACGCACCGCCATCTTCGTCTAGCTACTGCCACTGGTAAAGTTACTAAACATGTCAGACCTTGATAGGTAAGTAAGGTATTTATTTTTTCATTTTTTTGTGGCATTGAGAGCCATATGTAATAATTTCATGTCAAGTCATCATTAAATGGCTCTGATATGTCAAAAGGCGTTAATAAATCATGTTCTTTTCCAATACCTCTATAACTGATAACAGTAGTTCAGCCGGGATATGCTCATTTCAAAATTAGATTTACAGCCCCGAAATTGTGTTATTTTTTTTATTTCCATGCCCCGCCCTCCACCGTTTGACCAATTAGAAAGTCTTTGAGTGTGTCACATCCAGGTTGCCAGTTACGCACCGCCATCTTCGTCTAGCTACTGCCACTGGTAAAGTTACTAAACATGTCAGACCTTAGTAAATCTAAAAAGCATCGTTACAAATCTCAATTTATTGGAACAAAACAAGGATTTGTATCGGGGATGTCTTTGTGCTTTACCTCCACCTGTTTTGTTGTCAACCAGGTGTTGTATCAACAGTATCTAGGCAAAATAGGATATCGTACCGTGAATATCTTAACAACTTTTTCTGTGGGATTGAGAAGCCAGATTTAAAGGAGGCATATGTAACAATTTCATGTCAAGTCATCATTAAATGGCCCTGATATGACAAAAATCATTCATAAGTCAAGTTCTTTTCCAATACCTCAATAAATTCATTTCAAAATTAGATTTACAGCCCCGAAATATTGTTATTGTTTTCATTTCGATGCCTCGCTCCTCCGCCGTTTGACCATTAAAATCCAGAGTAAGATTATTTTTGAGTGGTCCCAGGCCCCCTGTGTAGTGGGAGAGTAGGGCCGCGGGGTGAAAAAGGTAATGAATCCCTGTTATAGACCACAAGGAAGTGTTTGAAATGATAACATGACCACTTTAAACATAACGCTGCCCATGTTGCATAATAAAATGGCCTATGAATGCATGTGACACCCACTCATCTTTATATGCAAGTCCACTTCACAAAGTGATGGTTTGAGTAGTAATTCCATCTATGAACTGCTCTGGGACCTTTCCCTTCACTGAGATTCACCTCTTAAGCAGCAGGAAAGGTAACTGGCTGGCCTCTCTGGGACTGATACAGTGCTCAGGTGATGAATGACTAGCAGCCGATAAAGTACACATCAATAACCTCCCAGCAATTCGCAGCGCAACCGGGGGCGCTCGCCGGCAAATTTATCATGGAATCGTCTGAGGATTTTAATCAAATGTGTTTTCTGCGCTTCTCCTTTTGGATTTATTTTACCATTTATAAAAGTCACTTTTAGAGTCAGCATTTGGCAAATGTGTCAATGTGGCAAAAGTCTGTAGAGTGTGTTTACTAAGTTCAAACATCATTTTAAATGTGTAAATATATATATATATATATATATATATATATATATATATATACCGTATTTTCCGCACCATAAGGCGCCCTGGGTTATAAGCCGCGCCTTCAATGAACGGCATATTTCAAAACTTTGTCCACCTATAAGCCGCCCCGTGTTGTAAGCCGCATCTAACTGCGCTAAAGGAATGTCAAAAAAACAGTCAGATAGGTCAGTCAAACTTTAATAATATATTAAAAACCAGCGTGATGTGGGCGCGCATGGAGTCGTATATCAACATGGACGGAGCTGCGTGAAAAAAGCCACCCGGCCTCTTCGCGTAAACTTCCCTTAACCACTCGCTCATCTTTTCTTCATCCATCCCTTCGAGTTAGCTTTTATGATGACGCCGGCTGGAAAGGTCTCTTTTGGCAAGGTCTTCCTTTTGAATATCACCATGGGTGGAAGTTTCTGGCCATTAGCATGGCAAGCTAGAACCACAGTGAAGGATGACTTCTCATTCCCTGTGGTGCGAATATTCACCGTACGTGCTCCCGTTGTATCCACAGTGCGGTTCACAGGAATATCAAAAGTCAGTGGAACCTCGTCCATGTTGATAATGTTCTCTGGCCGGATCTTTTTTTCAGCTATCTTGTTTTTACAATATGCACGGAAAGTAGCCAGCTTTTCTTGAAAGTCTTTAGGCAGTTGCTGTGAAATAGTAGTCCGTGTGCGGATGGAGAGATTGCGTCTTTTCATGAACCGGAAACCTGTCGCTTAGTAGGAGCCATTTTGTGGTCTTTACAGATGTAAACACACAAAGGAAATGAAACGTAATATCCGCACGCTTCTTCTTCTTCTACCGGGGCGGGTGGTTGCTTACAGTAGAAGAAGAAGCGCTTCCTGTTCTATGGGGGCGGGTGCTTACCTTGGCGGTTGCTTGCGTAGAAGAAGAAGCACTTCCTCTTCTACGGGGAAAAAAGATGGCGGCTGTTTACCGTAGTTGCGAGACCGAAACTTTATGAAAATGAATCTTAATATTAATCCATATATAAAGCGCACCGGGTTATAAGCCGCACTGTCAGCTTTTGAGTAAATTTGTGGTTTTTAGGTGCGGCTAATAGTGCGGAAAATACGGTATATATATATATATATATATAGAGAGAGAGAGAGAGAGATATACATATATACATACATATGTTAGGTCAGAAAAAACACAGAGGCTATATCATCCCTACAAGCCTGTTTCGCGTGTTTCCCTAACGTATATTCCATAGGTGTATACATATGTAAGTATGTATATGTATATATATATATATATATATATATATATATATATATATATATATATATACACATACATACGTTAGGTCAGAAAAAACACAGAGGCTATATCATCCCTACAAGCCTGTTACGCGTGTTTCCCTAACGTATATTCCATAGGTGTATATATATATATATATATATATATATATATATATATATATATATATATATATATATATATATATATATATATATATATCACGAAAGCTAAAATACTGCTTCTGGTTCAATTTGTCATCACACAGATAAACACGGGCCATATATATATATATATATATATATATATATATATATATATATATATATATATCAAAGAGAAAAGAACTGGTCGTGGAAACACCCATATTTCCAAAAACCTCTCAAATATCGCTAAAACATTTGTGTGCTTCCATGAGGTGGTTTTTGAGATATTAAAGTGTTTCGCAAAAGCTTTTTTTCGCATTTAGAGGTCACATAACACCGAACACGTGTCTCTTATGTGTGACTGCCATCTACTGGTCACACTTATCATTACACCATGTACCAAATTAAATTGTTTCGAGGTCGCTTCAGGTTGCAACATTTTGTGGGCGGTCTTATTTACGTGGCTCACCTTCGTCAGCGTCTTCTCCCCGTCATCTTTGTTGTAGCGGTGTAGCGTGCAAGGACGGGAGTGGAAGAAGTGTCAAAAGATGGTGCTAACTGTTTTAATGACATTCAGACTTTACTTCAATCAATAACGGAGCAGCATCTCCTCATCCGTGGCTCACTAGTGCAACAACAACGCCGGAAATGTGTCCCGTGAAAAACCGTCCGACCAGGACTCTCTAATAACTAAAGTTCCTTGGGTGAATAATGTAAACTCACTACACCGGTATGTTTTAGCGCTTTCATGGCGAGAGATATAAGTTAGAACTTTACACTACTTTATATTAGAAATGGCAACAGCGGAGGATGAATGTCCCATAACAAGAAGATAGAGAAAAAGAAGAAGCTTATCGACTACGGTGGCGGACTTGCGCAAATATTCAGGACTTATGCAGATCTCAAATACACATCAGCGGGTACCAGAAATTAAGAAAAGTTGGTGTCGCATAATATTGTGAAACAAAACGCCAGATAATATGTCTGCTAATGGGTGCCATTTTGCGGTCCTTATACACACACCATAGTAATACTTGTATCTCTGACTACAGTAGCCATAATGGGCCAACAATCCATCAAGCGGTGCGGCTTCGAAGTCGTACTAAAACATTTTGACATATTATATAGCGCCGTGTGTAATGTTCTTTATGTTCAATGGAACATTTAAAGTTTTGGTGTCGTTTACTGGCGTCATATTGCAGTCTACACGTATCTCTTATGTGTGACTGCCATCTACCGGTCCCACTTATCACTACACCATGTACCAAATAAAATTGCTTCGAGGTCGGTAAGCACAACCACAATTATTTCGTACACTATGCACACGGGATTATAAGGCGCATTGTCGATTTTTGAGAAAATGAAAGGATTTCAAGTGCGCCTTGTATGTCGAAAAATACGGTAATTTAAATAAAATAGCTTCGAAGTTGGTAAGCACAACCAGAATTATTCCGTATATTAGGCGCACCGGGTTATAAGGCGCACTGGCGAGTTTTGAGGGGGAAAAAAAATGTAAGTGCGCCTTATAGTTCGGAAAATACGGTATGTAAACCCACTACACTGGTAGTTTTTAGCGGCCGCTCTAACCACTACGCCATGCCGCCCCTTATGTATGACTGCCATCTACCGGTCACACTTGTCATTACACTGTGTACCAAACAAAATTGCTTCGAGGTCGGTAAGCACAACCACAATTATTCCGTACACTATGCACACGGGATTATAAGGCGCACTGTCGATTTTTGAGAAAATGAAAGGATTTTAAGTGGGCCTTGTATGTCGAAAAATACGGTAATTTAAATAAAATAGCTTCGAGGTCGGTAAGCACAACCAGAATTATTCCGTGTATTAGGCGCACCGGGTTATAAGGCGCACTGGCGAGTTTTGAGGGGGAAAAAAAATGTAAGTGCGCCTTATAGTTCGGAAAATACGGTATGTAAACCCACTACACTGGTAGTTTTTAACGGACCTGCAAAACCTCAGGTTTCTGGCACGATCGCTCTACCCACTACGCCATGCCGCCCCTTATGTATGACTGCCATCTACTGGTCACACTTATCATTACACCATGTACCAAATATAATAGCTTCAAGGTCGGTACGCACAAACCAGAATTATTCCGTACATTAGTCACACCAGGTTCAAACACTGATGACATCTGTTAAACAGACAAGAAGCAAGGAATCATGCAGAGACAGAGTTCAATTTTGCTCATGTGGAGAACGTATGGTGCTGCGCACTTAGTCACAGTCTCGCCCTGCGCTCTAGTCTAAGGTACATCTCCCGCGTCCCTCTATTTATTCAGGAGTTCCCCAGTCAACATCACTGAGGCCGCCTCTAAAAGGAGTGGTCACACATATCATGCAATGCAGCTCCAGTACGCACAATACGCACTTAAAATCCTCTCATTTTCTCACAAATCGACAGTGCGCCTTATAGACTGAAAAATACGGTAGTTTTGCGTGGTCTTTTTTTTTTTTTTCAGTTCTGGCACTTGACTGTTTTGTCCACTTTGCATTTGTACCTCTGGCTAAATGACTTTAGAAATACAAACAACTCCAAGGCAGAATTTGGAGGTTCGGCTCTTTGAAAAGAAATCTGCATATTCCTGCAGGAGGTGCACGCTGAGGGCAAAGTGTGCTCTGCACACATGACCTTGCTCTCTCGCTCACTAGGCTCAGACGAGTGGAGTGTGTGGGTTTTTATTTTTATTTTTATTTTATTTTTTTTCCCTTTTGGGCGGTTCGGTGTAGGAGGCACAAACCCTGCTGCGCCCCCGTGGGCTCTGCACACTCATCAGCACATGGAGTGCTCTTCAATAGAATGAAGGCATGTGCGGGCCTAGTTTTTGGTGAAATGGGAAGCTGCAGCAAAGGAAGGGTTTTTGTTTGTGCTTATCTGTGTTGTGTTTATTGTGTCGCCAGAGCTGTGTTGTCCCTAAGGGGGGGGCTCGGCAGCGCCCTCATGTGGGAGTCAGTACCTCATTTCATTTTTTTTTTTTTAATCATTATTTAAGTCAGGGGTGTCAAACGTACGGTCCGAGGGCCGTATCAGGCCCGCGAACAGGTTTCATCCGGCCCGCGGGTTGAGTTTGCTAAGTATAAAAATTAAAAGGGGCGGTATGGCGTAGTGGGTAGAGCGGCCGTGCCAGAAACCTGAGGGTTGCAGGTTCGCTCCCCGCCTCTTGACATCCAAATCGCTGCCGTTGTGTCCTTGGGCAGGACACTTCACCCTTGCCCCCGGTGCCGCTCACACTGGTGAATGAATGATGGATGAATGAATGGTAGGTGGTGGTCGGCAGCCTCGCTTCCGTCAGTCTACCCCAGGGCAGCTGTGGCTACAAATGTAGCTTACCACCACCAGGTGTGAATGAATGATGGGTTCCCACTTCTCTGTGAGCACTTTGAGTATCTAATAATAGAAAAGCGCGATATAGAATCTAATCCATTATTATATTAAAATGTACCTGAAATGTTTGAATGAACGAAACTGCTGTTCTAAATGTGTCCACTAGATGTCGCAATAGCAATTATTTGTATCTTTGTAGATGATGCTACATATGTGCAAAATGAACCACATGATGTTAGTGCACCAGTCAAAGAAAATGAGCAAACTACATAAATAACATAACACAATTTTTTTATCTTGATGGATTGAAAATTAACACCATAATTTATTCAGAAAATATAAATAACGCCAAATAAAGTATATATACTATTAACCGCAACAGGTAATTGTAAAATAAATAAATAAAAAAAAATAAAAAAATAACATTATGATTTGTACAATTTTAGAATGTGCTTGTTCTTTTTTTAAAACAAAGGAAACAATCTGAAGTTGTCTTTATTTTTAAGTTATCGTGCTATGATTCTACCAGTCCGGCCCACTTGGGAGTAGATTTTTCTTCTAAAATAAATAAATAAATAAAATAATAGTGAGAGTCCAGTCCATATTGGATCTAACATAATAGTGAGAGTCCAGTCCATAGTGGATCTAACATAATAGTGAGAGTCCAGTCCATAGTGGATCTAACATAATAGTGTGAGAGTCCAGTCCATAGTGGATCTAACATAATAGTGAGAGTCCAGTCCATAGTGGATCTAACATAATAGTGAGAGTCCAGTCCATAGTGGATCTAACATAATAGTGAGAGTCCAGTCCATAGTGGATCTAACATAATAGTGAGAGTCCAGTCCATAGTGGATCTAATATAATAGTGAGAGTCCAGTCCATAGTGGATCTAATATAATAGTGAGAGTCCAGTCCATAGTGGATCTAACATAATAGCGAGAGTCCAGTCCATAGTGGATCTAACATAATAGTGAGAGTCCAGTCCATACTGGATCTAACATATAGTGTAAGAGTCCAGTCCGTAGTGGATCTAACATAATAGTGAGAGTCCAGTCCGTAGTGGATCTAACATAATAGTGAGAGTCCAGTCCATAGTGGATCTAACATAATAGTGTGAAAGTCCAGTCCATAGTGGATCTAACATAATAGTGAGAGTCCAGTCCATAGTGGATCTAACATAATAGTGAGAGTCCAGTCCATAGTGGATCTAACATAATAGTGAGAGTCCAGTCCATAGTGGATCTAACATAATAGTGTGAGAGTCCAGTCCATAGTGGATCTAACATAATAGTGAGAGTCCAGTCCATAGTGGGGCCAGTAGGAGACCATCCCGAGCGGAGACAGAGATGTCCCCAACCGATGCACAGGCGAGCGGTCCACCCCGGGTCCCGACTCTGGACAGCCAGCACTTCATCCATGGTCACCGGACCTGTGCCCCCCCACCCCCCACCCCAGGGGGGCAGAGCAGAAAATTTAGTTTTCAACGGGACTTAAATGCTTCTACTGAGGTAGCATCTCTAATTGTTACCAGGAGAACATTCCATAGTACTGGAGCCCGATTAGAAAACGTTCTATAGCCCGCAGACTTTGTTTGGGCTCTGGGAATCACTAATAAGCCGGAGTTCTTAGAACCAAATTTCTTGCCGGGACATATGGTACAATACAATCGGCAAGATAGGCTGGACCTAGACCGTGTAGTATTTTATACGTAAGTAGTAAAACCATAAAGTCACATCTTCGAGAAGTACATATATTTTTTCTGTCAAAATGAAAAAAATCTATTAAATTTAGTGAGAAAATATGAAGTACTTTATTGACACATATCATTTCCAGGTGACAAAAAAGATCTGGCCCCCGGGCCTTGGCTTTGACACCTGTGAGTTAACAAGTTACATGACTCTGGGGTAAATGTTTGCAAAACTAGCTCAAAAAGTTAGCATGCTAATTTTAGCGGGCTATAATAAGTCATTTGCACACGCAAAGGAAGGAGAAAGTTGTTTGTCAGTCTGCTGGAGTTGGAGGTAGTTCTGCTTAATTGGATTTTGATGTTCCCTGTTGTCATGGCAGCAGGATACCACCAAGACGTGCATGCACTGGAAATAGGGACCGACGCAGGGAAAGAGGAGAGGACCAGAAAAAGAACAGTATTGCTGGAGAAACAATGTGCAAAAGGAGCCGCGGCTCCAGCTGGTTGAGCGGCTCCGTTCACCAGCGGCCAGCCGGAATCTCAGCCAAGAGGTTTTGTGCATGTTTAATGAGGGGACACAAAGTCCATCTGCAGCTCAGTCTGCTTCGCCGCTTTGATACAGCGAGCGCTCCATCTTAATGCGTCCCCAAAGAGGAGAGTGGAATTGTAGTACTAACACAACACCAACATTTGGAGCGGAGAGACGACTGCAAATGTGAATGTTGTGGCCCTCAGGAGCCGTGCAGGCAAAGGTCACGGGTGTTAGGAAGTGACTTTTTATTGGACTCATTATGACACATGACAGTGTGTGCCATCCCCGGGACTGTGAGGGTTCCCTCCCGCCTCCAAAGACACGCACCTGGGGGACGAAATTGGCCCTAGTGTGTGAATGTTGTCTATATTGTCTAAATCTAGTTAAAAGTTCAAGTTAAAGTACCAATGATTGTCACACACACACTAGGTGAGGCGAGATTATTCTCTGCATTTGACCCATCACCCTTGATCACCCCCTGGGAGGTGAGGGGAGCAGTGAGCAGCAGCGGTGGCCGCGCCCGGGAATCACTTTTGGTGATTTAGCCCCCAATTCCAACCCTTGATGCTGAGTGCCAAGCAGTGTGTGAATGTTGTCGAAATTGTCTAAATTGGCCCTAGTGTGTGAATGCTGTCTAAATTTTCTAAATTGGCCCCAGTGTGTGAATGTTGTCGAAATTGTCTAAATTGGCCCTAGTGTGTGAATCTTGTCTAAATTGGCCCTAGTGTGTGAAGATTGTCTAAATTGTCTAAATTGGCCCTACTGTGTGTGAATGTTGTCTAAATTGGTCCTAGTGTGTGAATGTTGTCTAAATTGTCTAAATTGGCCCTAGTGGGTGAATGTTGTCGAAATTGTCTAAATTGGCCCTAGTGTGTGAATGTTGTCTAAATTGGCCCTAGTGTGTGAATATTGTCTAAATTGGCCCTACTGTGTGTGAATGTTGTCTAAATTGTCTAAATTGGCCCGAGTGTGTGAATGTTGTCAAAATTGTCTAAATTGGCCCTACTGTGTTTGAATGTTGTCTAAATTGTCTAAATTGGCACTAGTGTGTGAATATTGTCGAAATTGTCTAAATTGGCCCTAGTGTGTGAATGTTGTCGAAATTGGCCCTAAAGTGTGAATATTGTCGAAATTGGCCTTACTGTGTGTGAATGTTGTCTAAATTGGTCCTAGTGTGTGAATGTTGTCTAAATTGTCTAAATTGGCCCTAGTGTGTGAATGTTGTCTAAATTGTCTAAATTGGCCCGAGTGTGTGAATGTTGTCAAAATTGTCTAAATTGGCCCTACTGTGTTTGAATGTTGTCTAAATTGTCTAAATTGGCACTAGTGTGTGAATATTGTCGAAATTGTCTAAATTGGCCCTAGTGTGTGAATGTTGTCTATATTGTCTAAATCTAGTTAAAAGTTCAAGTTAAAGTAACAATGATTGTCACACACACACTAGGTGAGGCGAAATTATGCTCTGCATTTGACCCATCACCCTTGATCACCCCCTGGGAGGTGAGGGGAGCAGTGAGCAGCAGCGGTGGCCGCGCCCGGTAATCACTTTTGGTGATTTAGCCCCCAATTCCAACCCTTGATGCTGAGTGCCAAGCAGTGTGTCAATGTTGTCGAAATTGTCTAAATTGGCCCTAGTGTGTGAATGCTGTCTAAATTTTCTAAATTGGCCCCAGTGTGTGAATGTTGTCGAAATTGTCTAAATTGGCCCTAGTGTGTGAATGTTGTCTAAATTGTCTAAATTGGCCCTACTGTGTGTGAATGTTGTCTAAATTGGTCCTAGTGTGTGAATATTGTCTAAATTGTCTAAATTGGCCCTACTGTGTGTGAATGTTGTCTAAATTGGTCCTAGTGTGTGAATGTTGTCTAAATTGTCTAAATTGGCCCTAGTATGTCAATGTTGTCTAAATTGTCTAAATTGGCCCGAGTGTGTGAATGTTGTCAAAATTGTCTAAATTGGCCCTACTGTGTTTGAATGTTGTCTAAATTGTCTAAATTGGCACTAGTGTGTGAATGTTGTCGAAATTGTCTAAATTGGCCCTAGTGTGTGAATGTTGTCGAAATTGGCCCTAAAGTGTGAATATTGTCGAAATTGGCCCTACTGTGTGTGAATGTTGTCTAAATTGTCTAAATTGGCCCTAGTGTGTGTGAATGTTGTCTAAATTGTCTAAATTGGCCCTAGTGTGTGAATGTTGTCGAAATTGTCTAAATTGGCCCTAGTGTGTGAATGTTGTCGAAATTGGCCCTAAAGTGTGAATATTGTCGAAATTGGCCCTACTGCGTGTGAATGTTGTCTAAATTGTCTAAATTGGCCCTAGTGTGTGTGAATGTTGTCTAAATTGTCTAAATTGGCCCTAGTGTGTGAATGTTGTCGAAATTGGCCCTAAAGTGTGAATATTGTCGAAATTGGCCCTACTGCGTGTGAATGTTGTCTAAATTGTCTAAATTGGCCCTACTGTGTGTGAATGTTGTCTAAATTGGTCCTAGTGTGTGAATGTTGTCTAAATTGTCTAAATTGGCCCTAGTATGTCAATGTTGTCTAAATTGTCTAAATTGGCCCGAGTGTGTGAATGTTGTCAAAATTGTCTAAATTGGCCCTACTGTGTTTGAATGTTGTCTAAATTGTCTAAATTGGCACTAGTGTGTGAATGTTGTCGAAATTGTCTAAATTGGCCCTAGTGTGTGAATGTTGTCGAAATTGGCCCTAAAGTGTGAATATTGTCGAAATTGGCCCTACTGTGTGTGAATGTTGTCTAAATTGTCTAAATTGGCCCTAGTGTGTGTGAATGTTGTCTAAATTGTCTAAATTGGCCCTAGTGTGTGAATGTTGTCGAAATTGTCTAAATTGGCCCTAGTGTGTGAATGTTGTCGAAATTGGCCCTAAAGTGTGAATATTGTCGAAATTGGCCCTACTGCGTGTGAATGTTGTCTAAATTGTCTAAATTGGCCCTAGTGTGTGTGAATGTTGTCTAAATTGTCTAAATTGGCCCTAGTGTGTGAATGTTGTCGAAATTGGCCCTAAAGTGTGAATATTGTCGAAATTGGCCCTACTGCGTGTGAATGTTGTCTAAATTGTCTAAATTGGCCCTAGTGTGTGTGAATGTTGTCTAAATTGTCTAAATTGGCCCTAGTGTGTCAATGTTGTCAAAATTGTCTAAATTGGCCCGAGTGTGTGAATGTTGTCAAAATTGTCTAAATTGGCCCTACTGTGTTTGAATGTTGTCTAAATTGTCTAAATTGGCACTAGTGTGTGAATGTTGTCGAAATTGTCTAAATTGGCCCTAGTGTGTGAATGTTGTCGAAATTGGCCCTAAAGTGTGAATATTGTCGAAATTGGCCCTACTGTGTGTGAATGTTGTCTAAATTGTCTAAATTGGCCCTAGTGTGTGTGAATGTTGTCTAAATTGTCTAAATTGGCCCTAGTGTGTGAATGTTGTCGAAATTGTCTAAATTGGCCCTAGTGTGTGAATGTTGTCGAAATTGGCCCTAAAGTGTGAATATTGTCGAAATTGGCCCTACTGCGTGTGAATGTTGTCTAAATTGTCTAAATTGGCCCTAGTGTGTGTGAATGTTGTCTAAATTGTCTAAATTGGCCCTAGTGTGTGAATGTTGTCGAAATTGGCCCTAAAGTGTGAATATTGTCGAAATTGGCCCTACTGCGTGTGAATGTTGTCTAAATTGTCTAAATTGGCCCTAGTGTGTGTGAATGTTGTCTAAATTGTCTAAATTGGCCCTAGTGTGTCAATGTTGTCAAAATTGTCTAAATTGGCCCTACTGTGTGTGAATGTTGTCTAAATTGTCTAAATTGACCCTTGTGTGTGAATGTTGTCTAAATTGTCTAAATTGTGTGAATGTTGTCTAAATTGTCTAAATTGACCCTTGTGTGTGAATGTTGTCTGTATGTTGTCTATTCTAAAATTTAAATATTTTTTTTTAAATTGCTGGCGTCAGTAAATCGCCGTAGTTTCTCCCTCACTGCGACATTGCAGGCAGATGTTGTGGAAACAACGCCTGAATAAAAATGCTGGCTGTGTACCTCATATTCTATTCATATCATATCATATTCTATTCATATCATATCATATTCTATTCATATCATACCAATCTGTGTGCTTGCCATCAAATATAGATAGGGAACACCTCCCCGTGTGTGTGTGTGTGTGTGTGTGTGTGTGTGTGTGTGTGTGTGTGTGTGTGTGTGTGTGTGTGTGTTCCTGTATTTGTACCATATTTGAGACATCAACAAGGAAAAGTAGCTTCCATATGAGGAGGTGTGAACAAGTTAGGACATAAATCATGGTCCCAATACGGGAAACCATCTAATAGAGAATGTCTCATTTGCACCCCTGGTGGTGAAATCTATCAAAATGAGGGTGGTCCCAAAAAGGAGGGATTTTTCCAATTGACTGTGTGTCGGTTTTAAAAGTGCTCCCCCTCTGGTCAACATATGAAATAACAAGTGTGTGTAGAAATTGAAATGTGCCCCCTTTGGCCAAAATTAATTTAAAAAAAAAAAAGAAGTAAATATGTATATAGAGACGTACTATAATAATTTGAAGTAAATAATTAAAAAACAATTACAAACAAAACTTTTTTACACAAATACAGTACATATTTACCTACCTAATGTTCGTACATCCACACGCACATTCAATATACAAACATACACATACACATTCTGTACATATACATTCATTGTACAAACACATATACACATTCTGTACATATACAAGTACATATGCATACTTACACTCATGCACATAATCACGTTTCATCAAACATATATTAACGTTGTTGCCCTAGGGTAAACTGGGTGTAACACATGGCACACTGACAAAGCTTAACCTATTGTGACTATAACAATCTACAAGGTTAATGTAGGTTGCTTCTCTTTCTCCCCCTCCATTTTTCTGCATTCTTTCGTATCTCAAGTTATCATTACGTATATGTATTGTTGCATTTAAACAACTGTATTGTTGATAATAAAGGTAAATTATTGGTATTGTTCATTATCAATAGCGCTATTTCTTAATTCTTACATTTTTCTAACAATGTGTTGACTTTTTTCTTATAAAATTGGGAGCAATTTCTCATATTATTTCTGTTTCTGTAATATTGCAATATTTTCTCCTAAAATTATTACTTTTTTAATGTAAAATGATTGCTTTTTAATGCAAAATGGTGACATATGTCATATAAAATTCTGACTTTTTGCACAATATTGTAAATTTTGTTGTTGTTCTTTTAAAATAGTGAATATTTTTTGAGTAAAATTATAAGTTTTGTCATCATTTTGGCAAGTAAAATTCCGATTATTATTATAATATTGCCAAAATTTTAAAGCTTTCTTATAAAATGTGGACATTTGTCCAGTAAAATGACGACTCTTTTCGTAAAATTGCCAAAATGTTAAGCTTTTTCTTGTAAAATTGCGACTGTTATTGATTAAAATTCCAACTTTATCTTAATATTGCACAAATGTTTAGTTTTTCTTGTAAAATTACAACTTTTATTACAATACTGCCAAAATTCTAAGTTTTTCTTGTGAAATTGTGACCTTTTTCTTGTGAAATTCCAACTCATTTTTCACAACAAGCTTTTTTATATTTACATAGTACGTATATAGTATTATTGTTGTAAATACAAATAATCCTTATATATCTAGAAAGGGTGGTCCTAAAGAGGTAGGCATTTTTAGGAGGTCTCAAGAAGGTAACAAATACAAGTGTGTGTGTGTGTGTGTGTGTGTGTGTGTGTGTGTGTGTGTGTGTGTGTGTGTGTGTGTGTGTGTGTGTGTGTGTGTTCCTGTATTCTTGAGACATCAACAAGGAAAAGTAG
>NC_084551.2:67940000-67985000 GCF_033978685.3 Nerophis lumbriciformis | reverse complement strand
TTTCATGTACCGTATTTTCCTGTCCATAGGGCGCACCGGATTATAAGTTGCACTGCCGATGAATGGTCTATTTTTAAACTTTTTTCATATATTAGGCGACCTATGTATGGGACCTTAGAAAGTCTCATCACTTATCATGTTTTTCCATCACAATTGATTGTTCGGTTTATGCAAACACTTCTTGTGACCTACCAACTATTGTCAATATTCAGTGTTTTATCGTTCATAGTTAATATTGTAAATCCCACATTCTTTATTTTCATGGACCGTATCTTCCGGACCATAGGGCACACTGCCGATGAATGGTCTATTTTTGATGTTTTTTCATATATTAGGTGACCTATGTATGGGACCTTAGAAAGTCTCATCACTTATCATGTTTTTCCATCACAATTGATTGTTCGGTTTATGCAAACACTTCTTGTGGCCTACCAACTATTGTCAATATTCAGTGTTTTATCGTTCATAGTTAATAATGTAAATCCCATATTCTTCATTTTCATGTACCGTATCTTCCGGATTATAAGGCGCACTGCCGATGAATGGTCTATTTTTGATGTTTTTTCATATATTAGGCGACCTATGTATGGGACCTTAGAAAGTCTCATCACTTATCATGTTTTTCCATCACAATTGATTGTTCGGTTTATGCAACCACTTCTTGTGACCTACCAACTATTGTCAATATTCTGTGTTTTATCGTTCATAGTTAATATTGTAAATCCCACATTCTTTATTTTCATGGACCGTTCCTTCCTGTCCATAGGGCGCTACATATTATAAGGCGCACTGCCGATGAATGGTCTATTTTTAAACTTTTTTCATATATTAGGCGACCTATGTATGGGACCTTAGAAAGTCTCATCACTTATCATGTTTTTCCGTCACAATTGATTGTTCCGTTTATGCAAACACTTTTTGTGGCCTACCAACTATTGTCAATATTCAGTGTTTTATCGTTCATAGTTAATATTGTAAATCCCACATTCTTTATTTTCATGGACCGTATCTTCCGGACCATAGGGCGCACCGGATTATAAGGCGCACTGCCGATGAATGGTCTATTTTTGATGTTTTTTCATATATTAGGCGACCTATGTATGGGACCTTAGAAAGTCTCATCACTTATCATGTTTTTCCATCACAATTGATTGTTCGGTTTTATGCAAACACTTCTTGTGGCCTACCAACTATTGTCAATATTCAGTGTTTTATCGTTCATAGTTAATATTGTAAATCCCACATTCTTTATTTTCATGTACCGTATCTTCTGGACCATAGGGCGCACCGGATTATAAGTTGCACTGCCGATGAATGGTCTATTTTTGATGTTTTTTCATATATTATATGACCTATGTATGGGACCTTAGAGAGTCTCATCATTTATCATGTTTTTCCATCACAATTGATTGTTCGGTTTATGCAAACACGTCTTGTGACCTACCAACTATTGTCAATATTCAATGTTTTATTGTTCATAGTTAATGTTGTAAATCCCAAATTCTTTATTTTTATGTACCGTATCTTCCGGGCCATAGGGTGCACCGGATTATAAGGCGCACTGCCGATGAATGGTCTATTTTTGATGTTTTTTCATATATTAGGCGACCTATGTATGGGACCTTAGAAAGTCTCATCACTTATCATGTTTTTCCATCACAATTGATTGTTCGGTTTATGCAAACACTTCTTGTGACCTACCAACTATTGTCAATATTCAGTGTTTTATCGTTCACAGTTAATGTTGTAAATCCCACATTCTTCATTTTCATGGACCGTATCTCCCGGACCATAAGGCGCACCGGATTATAAGGTGCACTGCCGATCAATTATCTATTTTTGATGTTTTTTCATATATTAAGCGATTTATGTATGGGACCTTAGAAAAATCTCAACACTGATCATGTTTTTCCATCACAGTTGATTGTTCAGTTTATGCAAACACTTCTTGTGACCTACCAACTATTGTCAATATTCAGTGTTTTATCGTTCATAGTTAATATTGTAAATCCCACATTCTTTATTTTCATGTACCGTATGTTCCGGACCATAGGGCGCACTGCCGATGAATGGTCTATTTTTGATGTTTTTTCATATATTAGGCGACCTATGTATGGGACCTTAGAAAGTCTCATCACTTATCATGTTTTTCCATCACAGTTGATTGTTCGGTTTATGCAAACACTTCTTGTGACCTACCAACTATTGTCAATATTCAGTGTTTTATTGTTCATAGTTAATATTGTAAATCCCACATTCTTTATTTTCATGTACCGTGTATCCACTGCCGATGAATGGTCTATTTTTGATGTTTTTTCGTATATTAGGCGACCTATGTATGAGACCTTAGAAAGTCTCATCACTTATCATGTTTTTCAATCACAATCGATTGTTCGGTTTATGCAAACACTTCTTGTGGCTTACCAACTATTGTCAATATTCAGTCTTTTATCGTCCATAGTTAATATTGTAAATCCCACATTCTTCATTTTCATGTACCGTATCGTCCGGACCATAGGGCGCACCGGACTATAAGGCACAGTGCCGATGAATGGTCTATTTTTAATGTTTTTTCATATATTAGGCGCAGTGACGTGCAGTCACTAGAGGCAGGTGAGGCGGGGCCTCACCTGCCATCATGGAAAGAAAAAAAATGTAAAAAGAAAAAAGAAAAAAAAATTGTTATATGTATCCAGTGATTATACTATAAAGTTATTTTCCATTTAACTTCACCAGTTTTAGATAATTTGTATTCAAAATTGCTGAATTTTCACATTTGCCGTTCAAATACTAAGAAGAGACGGTGCGGTGAACAGCAGCCAGTTGAGGCACGTCACTCAGTGCCTCAACATGGATTGCGCAATGACTCGGCTAACTGCTGGCCTGCTGTGCAGTGAGACTGTATTGCTATATGAATTATATTATACATTTCCATAGTTTAGTTAGCTGAGGTATATAATGTACAGTGTATTTTGTCAACAACTGTATGTGTGTAACGTATTTCTTGTGCTGAGCGATCATAAAACGGCTGCAAAAGACGCACTGGCTGAGGCTCGCCTCCTGCACCCCCGCCATTGAATTGTTATATCAACTAAAGCCCACACTTAAACTTTCCACATGCAAGATTGAATCTATTTTAGAAAATTATTTCATAAGAAGCCAAAAAGTGCAAAAACAATAATGTTGGTGTTGGAGGAGTTGTGAATGACTGCAGGGCCACAACATTAGATACACCTGCAGACTGCAGGTGTACCTAATTCACAACTCCTCCAACACGAACATTATTGTTTTTGCACTTTTTGGCTTCTTATTAAATAACTTTTGTAACCTATTTTCATGGGCTTTTCTCTTTGTGATGTTAAGTTCCTGTTATGCGCTGTTATACAGTATATGCCTTGAGCTCTTATTTTGAAGGCGCTAAGAGCGGAAGTGATGTCACGTTGCGGAGGTTTTTGAAAGAAGGTATATAAAGTGGTCCTCGTGTAAATTGGAGCCTCCGTGTTTGTTATTTTGTAGTTTCATACAGTATAGGCCACATTTATAAACCCTCGGTTACACTTTTTTAAATAGATTCAATCTTGCAAGTGGAAAGTTTAAGTGAGGGCTTTAGTTGCGGTGCATGGACTTCATTTATAAGTAAAGGTAAGACCATAATAAAGTTTTTTTTAATTAAATGTGCTTTTTTGTGTGCCACAGTTTGTATGTGTAAAGTTAAAGTTAAGTTAAAGTACCGTATTTTCCGCACCATAAGCCGCCCTGGGTTATAAGCCGCGCCTTCAATGAACGGCATATTTCAAAACGTTGTCCACCTATAAGACGCCCCGTGTTATAAGCCGCATCTAACTGCGCTAAAGGAATGTCAAAAAAACAGTCAGATAGGTCAGTCAAACTTTAATAATATATTAAAAACCAGCGTGATGTGGGCGCGCATGGAGTCGTATATCAACATGGACAGAGCTGCGTGAAAAAAGCCACCCGGCCTCTTCGCGTAAACTTCCCTTAACCACTCGCTCATCTTTTCTTCATCCATCCATCCCTTCGAGTTAGCTTTTATGATGACGCCGGCTGGAAAGGTCTCTTTTGGCAAGGTCTTCCTTTTTAATATCACCATGGGTGGAAGTTTCTGGCCATTAGCATGGCAAGCTAGAACCACAGTGAAGGATGACTTCTCATTCCCTGTGGTGCGAATATTCACCGTACATGCTCCCGTTGTATCCACAGTGCGGTTCACAGGAATATCAAAAGTCAGTGGAACCTCGTCCATGTTGATAATGTTCTCTGGCCGGATCTTTTTTTCAGCTATCTTGTTTTTACAATATGCACGGAAAGTAGCCAGCTTTTCTTGAAAGTCTTTAGGCAGTTGCTGTGAAATAGTAGTCCGTGTGCGGATGGAGAGATTGCGTCTTTTCATGAACCGGATCCCTGTCGCTTAGTAGGAGCCATTTTGTGGTCTTTACAGATGTAAACACACAAAGGAAATGAAACGTACGGTAATATCCGCGCGCTTCTTCTTCTTCTACGCGGGCGGGTGGTTGCTTACAGTAGAAGAAGAAGCGCTTCCTGTTCTATGGGGGCGGGTGCTTACCTTAGCGGTTGCTTGCGTAGAAGAAGAAGCACTTCCTCTTCTACGGGGAAAAAAGATGGCGGCTGTTTACCGTAGTTGCGAGACCGAAACTTTATGAAAATGAATCTTAATATTAATCCATATATAAAGCGCACCGGGTTATAAGGCGCACTGTCAGCTTTGGAGAAAATTTGTGGTTTTTAGGTGCGCCTTATAGTGCGGAAAATACGGTACCAATGATTGTCACACACACACGAGGTGTGGTGACATTTGTCCTCGACCCATCCCTTGATCACCCCCTGGGAGGTGAGGGGAGCAGTGGGCAGCAGTGGTGCCGCGCCTGGGAATCATTTTTGGTGATTTAACCCCCAATTCCAACCCTTGATGCTGAGTGCCAAGCAGGGAAGAATGCTGGTATGAGCTTTTAAACATAACCCGTTAACTGCTGCCAATCAAATGGTGAATAAGATACTCTTTAGGGTTCATATGTTTGTAAATGTGACTGTGATGAAGTCAGTGCCTCACCAGCCATCAACCTCACCGCACCTCACTGATTAGGCGACCTATGTATGGGACCTTAGAAAGTCTCATCACTTATCATGATTTTCCATCACAATTAATTAATCGGTTAATGCAAACACTTCTTGTGACCTACCAACTATTTAAAAAGTGCACACAAAACCAAATCCAGCCTTCATTACCAAAGAAAGCCATTAGTTTCCCCAAAAAAACCCTCTCACTTCCCATTAGGACAAAACCCGCACAGATAAGTGAGCAGATAATGAAAACGTCTTGACTCCGTAATAATAATAATAATAAAAGAGAGGAAGAATCCTTCGGGAGGGTACGTTCATCTTTAATGTATTTCCACTTGTTCTCGGAGGCTCTGAGGACCGACACTGAACAACAGACGGAATGGAATAAAAAATAAAAAAAAGAATGGGGGGAAAAAAAGAAAAGGGCAACTTTGTGAAAGATTGATGAGCAGACAGGTCTGTTGCCAAGCAATAAAAAAAACTAATCCATCCCGTCGTCACGACAACGGACAACTTTTCCCAACAGAAGTACAAAAAAAAAGTCGAATCCCTCCACGGCCTCCCGATCTCATTTGTTTTCATTTTCGTCATCCCGTCCCCTTCGCCCCTCGCCTGTCCGTCCGTCTTTTGTTTGGTTAATTTGCTCCGATCAATCTGCTCTCGTTCCCCAAAATGTCCACGCTCATCTCCTGTGTCATTTCCCCCCTGACTACACACTCTCATCACCTTCATTTTGCCTCCCTAACTTGAACCTGCTCTCTGCATCCTGAGCTGCAACATTTCTGCTCAACTTCTTGGCCGGTCACAGAACGCCCCCTGCTGGCAGAGGGTGGAATTACATGGTCTGATGCTGCTGAAGCTCTTGTCTTCTCTGGGGCCCCTCAGGCGTCAAATCAACCTGGCGTTTGACTCCATTGTGACACGGCTGCTGCTATCCATCCATCTATTTATATCTCTATCTATCCATCTATCTGAATATAAAGACCGTTTTCCAAAGGTATTCAACCATAATGGACAGATCAATACCAAACTATCGATACACCTCACAATTTTGAATGATACAAAATTAACATTTTCATAATTGAGGGAGACATCCTGCATTGTTCAAAAAACAAGCTGAAGTCTGGTGAATCAACTTAATGAGATTAATCAATGCTATGGTGATAGCGCTGCTGCCATTTTATAGAATTTTATTCCATGGAACAATCTATAGACCTTTCAGCAGATAAAGTAATGTCTATAGAATTTCTGTTAGACATTCTATAGAATGCCCAGTTCTATAGAACAATCTATAGACCTTTCAGCAGATAAAGTAATATCTATAGAATTTCTGTTAGACATTCTATAGAATTCCCAGTTCTATCGAACAATCTATGGACTTTTCATCAGATAATGTAATGTCTATAGAATTTCTATAGGATATTCTATAGAATTCCCAGCTCTATAGAACAGTGAAAAGACCTTCCAGCACATGAAGCTGATGTCTATAGAATTTCTATAGAATTTTGAATACATATTCTATAGAATCTTCAGTTCTAAAGAAATTCCGACGAAATTCTATAGCGTTCTATATATTTCTATAGAGATTCTATAGAACATTTTTTGCAGGGCTCTGAGGCCAAGGTTTCCAATACCCGATGATGAAGTATTGATCCTGATATTTCAACATGTTGACATATTTGACATGTTCCAGAGAAGTAAGTTGTGGATTATTGTAATGATGTAGTTAATTTCCAACATGCTTAACAGTGTTGCGTTGATATCTGGAGTAAGGTTGTTCCCATACCAATATTTTGGTACCGGTACCAAAATGTATTTCGATACTTTTGGATACTTTTCTAAATAAAGGGGTTTAAAAAAAATAGTATTATTGTCTTTATTTTAGCAAAAAATCTCAAGGTACATTAAACACATGTTTCTTACTGCAATGTTGTCCTTAAATAAAATAGTGAACATACTAGACCAGTGGTTCTCAAAATGGGGGTACGCGAACCCCTGGGGGTACTTGAAGGTATACCAAGGGGTACGTGAGATTTTTAAAAAAATATTCTAAAAATGGCAACAATTCAAATTCAATTAGAGATGCTACCTCAGTAGAAGCATTTAAGTCCCATCTTAAAACTCATTTGTATACTCTAGCCTTTAAATAGCCCCCCTGTTAGACCAGTTGATCTGCCGTTTTCTTTTCTTTTCTCCTCTGCTCCCCTTTTCCTTGAGGGGGGGGGGGGGCACAGGTCCGGTGGCCATGGATGAAGTGCTGGCTGTCCAGAGTCGGGACCCGGGGTGGACCGCTCGCCTGTGCATCGGCTGGGAACATCTCTGCGCTGCTGACCCATCTCCGTTCGGGATGGTGTCCTGCTGGCCCCACTATGGACTGGACTCTTACTATTATGTTGGATCCACTATGGACTGGACTCTTACTATTATGTTGGATCCACTATGGACTGGACTCTCACAATATTATGTCAGACCCACTCGACATCCATTGCTTTCGGTCTCCCCTAGAGGGGGGGGGTTACCCACATATGCGGTCCTCTCCAAGGTTTCTCATAGTCATTCACATCGACGTCCCACTGGGGTGAGTTTTTCCTTGCCCGTATGTGGGCTTTGTACCGAGGATGTCGTTGTGGCTTGTGCAGCCCTTTGAGACACTTGTGATTTAGGGCTATATAAATAAAGATTGATTGATTGATTGATTGATTGAAAAATCCTTTATAAATATATTTATTGAATAATACTTCAACAAAATAAATGTTTAGAATTAAGTTCATTATTACGATCATTATTACGATCCCCAAAGAGGGCACTTTAAGTTGATGATTACTTCTATGTGTAGAAATATTTATTAGGGCCCGCATGGCCCATTGCAAAAGGACTCCCGAAGGGAGTCCTTATGCAATGGGACATAAGGACCTATTGAATTTCTAAGGTTTTATTATTATTATTATTATTATTATTCCGCAACTTTGCACTGTAATTTGACCCCCTTAACATACTTCAAAACTCACCAAATTTTACACACACATCAGTAATATACGGCAAAACTTTTTACCAAAAAAACAAACCTCAAAACTCAAAATTGCGCTCTAGCGCCCCCTACGAAAAAAAAAACTAGACTGCCTGTAACTCCCACTAGGGAGGTCGGAGAGACATGAAACAAAAACCTTTATGTAGGTGTGACTTAGACCTAGATTTCATAATAATATGTTCTCGGGCAAAAATCAACAGGAAGTTGGCAATTCCCCCTTCAAGACAAAAAAGTACTAAAAACAGTAACTTTTGCCTCTTTGAGCTGTATTTTGACCCCCTTAACATGCTTCAAAACTCACCAAACTGAACGCACACATCAGGACTGGCAAACATTGCGATCTAAAAAAAAAACCTAACCCCAAATCTCAAAATTGCGCTCTACTGCAATTTTTTAATAAAACGCAAAAAAAACTGCTCCTCGGAAGAAGAAAAAGACAAAACTGCCTGTAACTCCCACTGGGAAGGTCGGAGAGACATGAAACAAAAACCTCTATGTAGGTCTCAAAAATCAACAGGAAGTTTGCTATTCCCCCTTCAAAACAATTTTTTTGTAAAAACCGGTCACCTTCCTTCAAAAACGAACTCCTCTGAGCGCGTTTGTCGTTTCGCCTTCAAACTAACACAGGAGAGAGATTGAACCCTTGTGATTACAATGACAGAAGCGCTTTTTTTCTAACTGATCCGGTTTTGATTTGATGACCCTTCAAAGACCCGCTGCGCTGATGCTGCTGCGCTGCTGTTTTTTTTCAGATGGCTGCTTAAAAGCAGGAAGCACCAACGTGCCCACACAATGCAGACAAGGTAGGTACACTAGACAAAAGTCTTGGGACACTTCAGACTAAAAGTAGACAAAAGTATTGGGACACTTAGGACTAGCACCTGCCAAATACGCGGGCCCGAACAACGCTGCTTGCAGCTTTAATTATTATTATTATTATTCTTCCGCAACTTTGCGCTGTAATTTGACCCCCTTAACATACTTCAAAACTCACCAAATTTTACACACACATCAGTAATATACGGCAAAACTTTTACCAAAAAACCAAACCTCAAAACTCAAAATTGTGCTCTAGCGCCCCCTACGGAAAAAAAAACTAGACTGCCTGTAACTCCCACTAGGGAGGTCGGAGAGACATGAAACAAAAACTTTTATGTAGGTGTGACTTAGACCTAGATTTCATAATGGTATGTTCTTGGGCAAAAATCAACAGGAAGTTGGCAATTCCCCCTTCAAGACAAAAAAGTACTAAAAAGAGTAACTTTGAGCTGTATTTTGACCCCCTTAACATGCTTCAAAACTCACCAAACTGAACACACACATCAGGACTGGCAAACATTGCGATCTAAAAAAAAAAACCTAACCCCAAATCTCAAAATTGCGCTCTACTGCAATTTTTTAATAAAACGCAAAAAAAACTTCTCCTCGGAAGAAAAAAAAGACAAAACTGCCTGTAACTCCCACTGGGAAGGTCGGAGAGACATGAAACAAAAACCTCTATGTAGGTCTCAAAAATCAACAGGAAGTTTGCTATTCCCCCTTCAAAACAAATTTTTTGTAAAAACCGGTCACCTTCCTTCAAAAACGAACTCCTCTGAGCGCGTTTGTCGTTTCGCCTTCAAACTAACACAGGAGAGAGATTGAACCCTTGTGATTACAATGACAGAAGCGCTTTTTTTCTAACTGCTCCGGTTTTGATTGTATGACCCTTCAAACACCCGCTGCGCTGACGCTGCTGCGCTGCTGTTTTTTTCAGATGGCTGCTTAAAAGCAGGAAGCACCAACGTGCCCACACAATGCAGACAAGGTAGGTACACTAGACAAAAGTCTTGGGACACTTCAGACTAAAAGTAGACAAAAGTATTGGGACACTTAGGACTAGCACCTGCCAAATACGCGGGCCCGAACAACGCTGCTTGCAGCTTTAATTATTATTATTATTATTCTTCCGCAACTTTGCGCTGTAATTTGACCCCCTTAACATACTTCAAAACTCACCAAATTTTACACACACATCAGTAATATACGGCAAAACTTTTTACCAAAAAACCAAACCTCAAAACTCAAAATTGCGCTCTAGCGCCCCCTACGGAAAAAAAAAACTAGACTGCCTGTAACTCCCACTAGGGAGGTCGGAGAGACATGAAACAAAAACCTTTATGTAGGTGTGACTTAGACCTAGATTTCATAATAGTATGTTCTCGGGCAAAAATCAACAGGAAGTTGGCAATTCCCCCTTCAAGACAAAAAAGTACTAAAAACAGTAACTTTTGCCTCTTTGAGCTGTATTTTGACCCCCTTAACATGCTTCAAAACTCACCAAACTGAACACACACATCAGGATTGGCAAACATTGCGATCTAAAAAAAAAAACCTAACCCCAAATCTCAAAATTGCGCTCTACTGCAATTTTTTAATAAAACGCAAAAAAAAACTTCTCCTCGGAAGAAAAAAAAGACAAAACTGCCTGTAACTCCCACTGGGAAGGTCGGAGAGACATGAAACAAAAACCTCTATGTAGGTCTCAAAAATCAACAGGAAGTTTGCTATTCCCCCTTCAAAACAAATTTTTTGTAAAAACCGGTCACCTTCCTTCAAAAACGAACTCCTCTGAGCGCGTTTGTCGTTTCGCCTTCAAACTAACACAGGAGAGAGATTGAACCCTTGTGATTACAATGACAGAAGCGCTTTTTTTCTAACTGCTCCGGTTTTGATTTGATGACCCTTCAAAGACCCGCTGCGCTGATGCTGCGCTGCTGTTTTTTTCAGATGGCTGCTTAAAAGCAGGAAGCACCAACGTGCCCACACAATGCAGACAAGGTAGGTACACTAGACAAAAGTCTTGGGACGCTTCAGACTAAAAGTAGACAAAAGTATTGGGACACTTAGGACTAGCACCTGCCAAATACGCGGGCCCGACCAATGCTGCTTGCAGCTTTAATTCTTTATTATTATTATTATTCTTCCGCAACTTTGCGCTGTAATTTGACCCCCTTAACATACTTCAAAACTCACCAAATTTTACACACACATCAGTAATATACGGCAAAACTTTTACCAAAAAACCAAACCTCAAAACTCAAAATTGTGCTCTAGCGCCCCCTACGGAAAAAAAAACTAGACTGCCTGTAACTCCCACTAGGGAGGTCGGAGAGACATGAAACAAAAACTTTTATGTAGGTGTGACTTAGACCTAGATTTCATAATAGTATGTTCTTGGGCAAAAATCAACAGGAAGTTGGCAATTCCCCCTTCAAGACAAAAAAGTACTAAAAACAGTAACTTTTGCCTCTTTGAGCTGTATTTTGACCCCCTTAACATGCTTCAAAACTCACCAAACTGAACACACACATCAGGACTGGCAAACATTGCGATCTAAAAAAAAAAACCTAACCCCAAATGTCAAAATTGCGCTCTACTGCAATTTTTTAATAAAACGCAAAAAAAAACTTCTCCTCGGAAGAAAAAAAAGACAAAACTGCCTGTAACTCCCACTGGGAAGGTCGGAGAGACATGAAACAAAAACCTCTATGTAGGTCTCAAAAATCAACAGGAAGTTTGCTATTCCCCCTTCAAAACAAATTTTTTGTAAAAACCGGTCACCTTCCTTCAAAAACGAACTCCTCTGAGCGCGTTTGTCGTTTCGCCTTCAAACTAACACAGGAGAGAGATTGAACCCTTGTGATTACAATGACAGAAGCGCTTTTTTTCTAACTGCTCCGGTTTTGATTTTATGAGCCTTCAAAGAACCGCTGCGCTGATGCTCCTGCGCTGCTGTTTTTGTAAGATGGCTGCTTAAAAGCAGGAAGCACCAACGTGCCCACACAATGCAGACTAGGTAGGTACACTAGACAAAAGTCTTGGGACACTTCAGACTAAAAGTAGACAAAAGTATTGGGACACTTAGGACTAGCACCTGCCAAATACGCGGGCCCGAACAACGCTGCTTGCAGCTTTAATTATTATTATTATTATTATTCCGCAACTTTGCGCTGTAATTTGACCCCCTTAACATACTTCAAAACTCACCAAATTTTACACACACATCAGTAATATACGGCAAAACTTTTTACCAAAAAACCAAACCTCAAAACTCAAAATTGCGCTCTAGCGCCCCCTACGGAAAAAAAAACTAGACTGCCTGTAACTCCCACTAGGGAGGTCGGAGAGACATGAAACAAAAACCTTTATGTAGGTGTGACTTAGACCTAGATTTCATAATAGTATGTTCTCGGGCAAAAATCAACAGGAAGTTGGCAATTCCCCCTTCAAGACAAAAAAGTACTAAAAACAGTAACTTTGAGCTGTATTTTGACCCCCTTAACATGCTTCAAAACTCACCAAACTGAACGCACACATCAGGACTGGCAAACATTGCGATCTAAAAAAAAAAACCTAACCCCAAATCTCAAAATTGCGCTCTACTGCAATTTTTTAATAAAACGCAAAAAAAAACTTCTCCTCGGAAGAAAAAAAAGACAAAACTGCCTGTAACTCCCACTGGGAAGGTCGGAGAGACATGAAACAAAAACCTCTATGTAGGTCTCAAAAATCAACAGGAAGTTTGCTATTCCCCCTTCAAAACAAATTTTTTGTAAAAACCGGTCACCTTCCTTCAAAAACGAACTCCTCTGAGCGCGTTTGTCGTTTCGCCTTCAAACTAACACAGGAGAGAGATTGAACCCTTGTGATTACAATGACAGAAGCGCTTTTTTTCTAACTGCTCCGGTTTTGATTTGATGACCCTTCAAACACCCGCTGCGCTGATGCTGCTGCGCTGCTGTTTTTTTCAGATGGCTGCTTAAAAGCAGGAAGCACCAGCGTGCCCACACAATGCAGACAAGGTAGGTACACTAGACAAAAGTCTTGGGACACTTCAAACTAAAAGTAGACAAAAGTATTGGGACACTTATGACTATCACTGGACAAAAGTATTGGGACAGTTAGGACTAGCACCTGCCAAATACGCGGGCCCGACCAATGCTGCTTGCAGCTTTAATTTATAATTGAATCACTTGTTTATTTTTCAACAAGTTTTTAGTTTATCTTTTTTTCCAAATAGTTCAAGAAAGATCACTACAAATGAGCAATATTTTTGCACTGTTATACAATTTAATAAATCAGAAACTGATGACATAGTGCTGTATTTTACTTCTGTTTCTCTTTTTTTTCAACCAAAAATGCTTTCCTCTGATTAGGGGGTACTTGAATTAAAAAAATGTTCATCACTGAAAAAAGGTCGAGAACCACTGTACTAGACAACTTGTCTTTTAGTAGTAAGTAAGAAAACAAAGGCTCCTAAGTTGTCTCATAACATATTGTGTCATTTTCCATTCTATTATTTTGGCAAAATTATTAAGGAAAAGCAGTAGAAATTAAATTATTAATCTACTTGTTCATTTACTGTTAATATCTGGTCATTTTCTCTTTTACACTTCTGTTAAAATGTAATAATCACTTATTCTTCCGTTGTTTGGATGCTTTACATTATTATTTTATTTTTTCCATATTTAACATATTGTGTTGAAGTTTGGGGACATTTTTATAAAACAAACATAGACCCAATAATTAAACTTCAAAAAAGGGTCATTACAAACCCCGTTTCCATATGAGTTGGGAAATTGTGTTAGATGTAAATATAAACGGAATACAATGATTTGCAAATCCTTTTCAAGCCATATTCAGTTGAATATGCTACAAAGACAACATATTTGATGTTCAAACTCATAAACTATTTTTTTTTTTTTTTTGCAAATAATAATTAACTTAGAATTTCATGGCTGCAATAGGTGCCAAAGTAGTTGGGAAAGGGCATGTTCACCACTGTGTTACATGGCCTTTCCTTTTAACAACACTCAGTAAAGGTTTGGGAACTGAGGAGACACATTTTTGAAGCTTCTCAGGTGGAATTCTTTCCCATTCTTGCTTGATGTACAGCTTAAGTTGTTCAACAGTCCGGGGGTCTCCCTTCTGCTATTTTAGGCTTCACATTTTCAATGGGAGACAGGTCTGGACTACAGGCAGGCCAGTCTAGTACCCGCACTCTTTTACTATGAAGCCACGTTGATGTAACACGTGGCTTGGCATTGTCTTGCTGAAATAAGCAGGGGCGTCCATGGTAACGTTGCTTGGATGGCAACATATGTTGCTCCAAAACCTGTATGTACCTTTCAGCATTAATGGTGCCTTCACAGATGTGTAAGTTACCCATGTCTTGGGCACTAATACACCCCCATACCATCACACATGCTGGCTTTTACACTTTGCGCCTATAACACTCTGGATGGTTCTTTTCCTCTTTGACGTCCACAGTTTCCAAAAACAATTTGAAATGTGGACTCGTCAGACCACAGAACACTTTTCCACTTTGTATCAGTCCATCTTAGATGAGCTCAGGCCCAGCGAAGCCGACGGCGTTTCTGGGTGTTGTTGATAAACGGTTTTCGCCTTGCATAGGAGAGTTTTAACTTGCACTTACAGATGTAGCGACCAACTGTAGTTATGACAGTGGGTTTCTGAAGTGTTCCTGAGCCCATGTGGTGATATCCTTTACACACTGATGTGGCTTGTTGATTCAGTACAGCCTGAGGGATGGAAGGTCACGGGCTTAGCTGCTTACGTGCAGTGATTTCTCCAGATTCTCTGAACCCTTTGATGATATTACGGACCGCAGATGGTGAAATCCCTAAATTCCTTGCGATAGCTGGTTGAGAAAGGTTTTTCTTAAACTGTTCAACAATTTGCTCACGCATTTGTTGACAAAGTGGTGACCCTCGCCCCATCCTTGTTTGTGAATGACTGAGCATTTCATGGGATCCACTTTTATACCCAATCATGGCACCCACCTGTTCCCAATTAGCCTGCACACCTGTGGGATGTTCCAAATAAGTGTTTGATGAGCATTCCTCAACTTTATCAGTATTTATTGCCACCTTTTTCAACTTCTTTGTCACGTGTTGCTGCCATCAAATTCTAAAGTTAATGATTGTTTGCAAAGAAAAAAAACGTTTATGAGTTTGAACATCAAATATGTTGTCTTTGTAGCATATTCAACTGAATATGGCTTGAAAAGGATTTGCAAATCATTGTATTCAGTTTATATTTACCGTATTTTCCGCACTATTAGCCGCACCTAAAAACCACAAATTTACTCAAAAGCTGACAGTGCGGCTTATAACCCGGTGCGCTTTATATATGGATTAATATTAAGATTCATTTTCATAAAGTTTCGGTCTCGCAACTACGGTAAACAGCCGCCATCTTTTTTCCCCGTAGAAGAGGAAGTGCTTCTTCTTCTACGCAAGCAACCGCCAAGGTAAGCACCCGCCCCCATAGAACAGGAAGCGCTTCTTCTTCTACTGTAAGCAACCACCCGCCCGCGTAGAAGAAGAAGAAGCGCGCGGATATTACGTTTCATTTCCTTTGTGTGTTTACATCTGTAAAGACCACAAAATGGCTCCTACTAAGCGACAGGTTTCCGGTTCATGAAAAGACGCAATCTCTCCATCCGCACACGGACTACTATTTCACAGCAACTGCCTAAAGACTTTCAAGAAAAGCTGGCTACTTTCCGTGCATATTGTAAAAACAAGATAGCTGAAAAAAAGATCCGGCCAGAGAACATTATCAACATGGACGAGGTTCCACTGACTTTTGATATTCCTGTGAACCGCACTGTGGATACAACGGGAGCACGTACGGTGAATATTCGCACCACAGGGAATGAGAAGTCATCCTTCACTGTGGTTCTAGCTTGCCATGCTAATGGCCAGAAACTTCCACCCATGGTGATATTCAAAAGGAAGACCTTGCCAAAAGAGACCTTTCCAGCCGACGTCATCATAAAAGCTAACTCGAAGGGATGGATGGATGAAGAAAAGATGAGCGAGTGGTTAAGGTAAGTTTACGCGAAGAGGCCGGGTGGCTTTTTTCACGCAGCTCCGTCCATGTTGATATACGACTCCATGCGCGCCCACATCACGCTGGTTTTTAATATATTATTAAAGTTTGACTGACCTATCTGACTGTTTTTTTGACATTCCTTTAGCGCAGTTAGATGCGGCTTATAACACGGGGCGGCTTATAGGTGGACAAAGTTTTGAAATATGCCGTTCATTGAAGGCGCGGCTTATAACCCAGGGCGGCTTATGGTGCGGAAAATACGGTACATCTAACACAATTTCCTTACTCATATGGAAACGGAGTTTGTAATTTGGACAGTACCACGTAAGGTATGTTTTATTGTTGTTTAAATGTGCCAAAATTTAGCCTGTTTTGTACACTGTTGAGGTGTTTCAATGTCCAGTCGAGCACAAGTGTGTTTCTGTATAGTATTTCTCCAGCCGTGGTGACATAAATTAGGGTATTTTGAGGGGTATTTATTAGAGTGGGACTAAGTAGGACATCACTGAAGGCCTAGGTGGGAAATGTCAAGTGTTAGGTTTTTGATTTAAAGAAATGCAAACAATTAAATTTTAATGGCTGAAGTGTGCAGTGACAGCTTGTTTGCTCGCCACTGCGCTGCCGCTCCGACTCAACCCCTGGGAAGGTAATTAAGGTGCAGTCAACACTGGGTGGCGTACGGTATAACGCACAAAAAAAAAGTCTCGGTGTGGCTCTGGCTAAAACTGTTGGGAAGATGCGGCAGCTTTTGTGTATTCAGACGCGTCTCATCCCCAGGCGGCCGCTTATGTGAGATAATGAGGTCCTATGTGGTAGCTGGAGGAGGTAGCTGATGGAGTGGGAGTGCACGGATTCAATCTCGCCGCATTCCTTCTTCCTCCTCTCCGGCATTGTGAAGCACCCGAGCCGTTATCCCCCCCCCCCACGCCGGCTCGCCAGGGAACTAACAGAGTGCTCTAGCCATCTCTTTCGCATTTGTCGAGCACATATTCATTGCCATCGATTTATGTGCCGGGTCATAAACCTCCGCTGGCATTTACGCATTCCATCAGTGCATTCAAGAAGCGGCGAGGTTTGGCCCGGGTGGGCGGGGGGGCTAGGGGGGTCAGGCGGCGGACCCCGGCGGGCCGTTTCTCTTTGCATAAGTGCTCCCTTTGAAAGCCGTGCCAGTTCGGCGAACGCCGCGGCCAAGTTTTCATTTACGGTGTTGATTAATTTACACGGTGTCATTGAATTAATTGACATTTGCTGTAGTTACGACCCGGGTGGCACGGCGCTTTAGCGGTTTGCTCCGTGTAATGAAAATATGTTGTCAGTATCCACAATTTCCTGCAGTTCCAACAATGTTTGTGGAGTTTGTTGCGGCAGGGTTTTACTTCCTTTGGTGGGTCGCTCTAGACTGTACTGGAACCACTTTTAATTACAGCAAGGTGGTCTTGCCACTGAGCCTTAGGCCTGTCGCACCCATACTTGCCAACCTTGAGACCTCCGATTTCGAGGGGTGGGGGCGGGGGCATGGTCGGGGGTGGGGGTGGGGCGTGGTTAAGATATATATATATATATATAAGAAATACTTGACTTTCAGTGAATTCTAGCTATATATATATATATATATATATATTAGAGATGCGCGGATAGGCAATTATTTCATCCGCAACCGCATCAGAAAGTCGTCAACCATCCGCCATCCACCCGATGTAACATTTGATCAGAACCGCACCCGCCCGCACCCGCCCGTTGTTATATATCTAATATAGACGATGCAAGGCATTCGTGAGGTTCTAAAGCTTTTGCCTGTTAAAGAAAGGAGACTGATCCAATGCAGCACAGACATTCGCGTGCCACGCTGTCACGACCCAGACGCACACCAGTGCGCAATCATATGGGAGCCGCGCTGAGCGCACCTCCAAGCGCGTCTCGCTGCCGGCGACGGCCGGGTATGGGCCCGACGCTCCAGCGCCATCCATTTTCAGGGCTAGTTGATTCGGCAGGTGGGTTGTTACACACTCCTTAGCGGGTTCCGACTTCCATGGCCACCGTCCTGCTGTCTATATCAACCAGGGTGAGCCCCACCCCTTTCGTGAGCGCACTGCGCGCGGAGTGACCCCTGTTACGCGCCCCCGGCAACAGTGGTGGCGGGCAGGTAAGCTGCGCGGGCGGAGCGCGCGGAGTGACCCCTGTTACGAGCCCCCGGCCACGGGGGTGGGGGGCAGGTAAGCTGCTTACCTGCTGCGCGTGACGCCGGCCGCGGCGAAGGCGGACGAGGCGGGGTGTCGGTGCGGTGGGCGCGGTGGTGACCCTGGACGTGCGTCGGGCCCTTCTCGCGGATCACCTCAGCTACGGATCCCGGTGGGGCCCTCTCGGGGGAAGGGGCCTCGGTCCCGGACCCCGGCGAGGCGTCCCTTCTCCGCTCCGTAAAAGTGTCCATCTCTTTTTTTTTTCTTCTTCTGTTGTGGCATATGCTGCAGGTGCCTGCTCGTTTTTCGTATGTGGGTAACAACATTTAACTATGTATATATATTTCCCAATTGGTTTAACTGCCACCCGCCTGAATCTATTTAAAATCTAATTTTTTTTTTATTTCAACCGCCCGACCCGACCCGACCCGCGGATAAAATCTAATTTTTTTTAATTCCATCCGCTCGATCCGCGGATAATCCGCGGACTCCGCGGTTGTGCCCGCAAACCGCGCATCTCTAATATATATACATATATATATATATATATATATATATATATAAAAATAAAATAAATACTTGAATTTCAGTGTTCATTTATTTACACATATACACACTCATAACACTCATCTACTCATTGTTGAGTTAAGGGTTGAATTGTCCATCCTTGTTCTATTCTCTGTCACTATTTCAGAACACACACATTATACAAATATGCATTATAAAATCAATAAGAAAACGGGAGCTCTAATTTGGGAGTCTGAATTAGGATCAGAAGTTCCTATATAAACATTGCGCACTCACGTCGCCTTTTTGTATTGATTACTGCAGCTGTGCACTGGATTCATTCACAAATACAAACTACAACTCACAAACACTTTAGAGTTAGGCTCCACCATCAGAATGTGTGCTTAAACTTATAAAGATCACATGGATATTATTCAGTGAGTTGATTCACCAAAACTAACCTGTTATACAGGAGGAAAAAGCACACAGGACGTTTCAATTGTTCACAGACTGGTCGCGCTCATCAGAATGACAAGACACTTCCGGTCTGCAGGTGATAGCATTCAATTGGGAAGAAACGCCCTACTGCCCCCTACTGACCAATGTGAATACTGATAAATGTGTAATGACAGCCCCAAAAACGATTTCAAACCACAAAATAAAATAAATAAATCAACACAAAAATGTGACACATTATGGGTGGGTCACATATGCATGTACAGTAGATGGCAGTATTGTCCTGTTTAAAAGTGTCACAACATTGCTGTTTACGGCAGACAAACTGCTTTTGTTGTGTGTTGTCAACACGTCACTCAGGTCCGCATGGAGCTGGAGGGGGCGTGGCCTCCAGCTCCGCCGGAATTTCGGGAGTTTTTCGGGAGAAAATTTGTCCCGGGAGGTTTTCGGGAGAGGCGCTGAATTTCGGGAGTCTCCCGGAAAATCCGGGATGGTTGGCAAGTATGGTCGCACCTCCACCGGTGCCTGTGGTGGACTGTGCATGGCAGGGACGTCCTCTTCCCTGAGGCAGGCCTAAACCTGACCGCATACCAGAAAAGGTTTTGCTGCAGGGTCTTCAGCTGGGGACCACCTCTCATTGATGTTTCGCCCCTTAGCCCAGAACATCTCCCGGTGGCGGGGCAGTGAACATGGACGTCTCCCTGACACCCCCTGCAGCAAAACCTACTTGGATGTTGCTCCCCAAGCCTTGCCGCGTCGTTTGAGCCAGAGCCAGTGGCTAGCTTTCTCTGCTACTTCTGAGAGCTCCTTGGTGGATCTGCTCAGGGTGGCTCCACATAGTCCCAGGTCCTTGAGCAGACGTGATGTTGATCTGCCCACAAAGCCTCTGGCTCCCACCTCCACCGGATACAGTCTCACCCTCCATCCACTTTCTCTGCACTCCGCGACCAGGTCTGCATACTTTGCCTTCTTTCTCTCGTAGGCAGCTTCCAGTCCCTCCTCCCATGGCACTGTCAGCTCAATCAGTACTACTGACTTCACAGCTGCAGACCACAGCACCACATCTGGTCTTAAGGTGGTGCTGCATATCTCCTGTGGGAACTGGAGCTGCCTACCCAGGTCCACTTCCATCTTCCATGCCGCCCCTGGTGTTAATAGCTTGGCGGGTGTTCTCTTGCTGGAATGTGTCGCAGGTTCCCCCTGCCTTAGGAAGTGGATCCTGCATTGGCTTTCTGCTGGACTCTGTTTGTTTAAGTTGAATATCTTTCAATCAATCAATCAATCAATGGGTTGCAGCTTACTGCGAGGTTTGCAATCGGACTACCCCGGACAAGGCGTGCAGGTAAAAACGTGATTTAATTATCCAAAATCATCCAACTAACAAAACAAAGGCAAGCGAGCCTATCGCACGCGGAGGCTAAGGCAAAAACTCAGGGCGAGAAACATGGAGCTATAGACATGAAATCTCACGAAACCCATCCATCCCAGCCCAGACTCCCCTCTCCCCAGCCACTTCGTCCAGCTCTTCCCGGGAGATCCCGAGGCGTTCCCAGGGCCAGCCGGGAGACTTCCACATTTTATTTTGTATTTTTGCATTTTCCCAAAAAATTCCCACTTTTCCCATAATTCCCACATTTCCATGAAATTCCCATTGAAAAGAATGGGGCAATTCTCAAAGTTCCACAACTCCCAACTTCAAAATATTCAGCCTGTTCAGGAATTGTGTGCTCCCTTTCAACAATTGTGAATTATGAATTTTTTGGGAAAATGCAAAAATACATGAAAAATGTACCGGTAATGACTTTTAATGGTTGTTGTTGGAATTTTTTTAAATCAGTCTAGAAATGTTGAAGTAGTAACATTTTCAACTGAGAAATGGTATTATGGAATTCCTGGAATTTCGGGAGAATTTTGAATTTTACCAGTTCAAAAAACAACTTTGTTTTTTTGTCCTGATTAAGTTTGACGGTAAAAAGGTTGAAGTGGGTTGAAAAATGGGGCATGAGTAGTCGCCAGAAAAAAGAGTGAAAATAGGGTTTGGAAAACCGGGAATTCTGGGAAATCCTGGAATTTTTTGGAATTTGGAAAAATTATAGTTTGAATGTCCAGGATGAGTGGGATATGTTTGAATCGGTTGAAAAATGTGGGAATTGTGGAAGTTTGAAAAATGAATAATTCATTTTGAATGGGGAAAATGTCCCTAAAGACTGGGAATTCTTGGAAATCCGGGAATTTTTTTCATAATTGTTGAAAGGGAGCACACAATTCCTGAACAGGCTGAATATTTTGAAGTTGGGAGTTGTGGAACTTTGAGAATTGCCCCATTCTTTTCAATGGGAATTTTATGGAAATGTGGGAATTACGGGAAAAGCGGGAATTTTTTGGGAAAATGCAAAAATACAAAAAAAATGTAATGACTTGTAATGGTTGTTGTTGGAAATTTTTAAAATCAGTCTAGAAATGTTGAAGTAGTAACATTTTTAACTGAAAAATGGTATTATGGAATTTCTGGAATTTCGGGAGAATTTGGAATTTTCCCAGTTCAAAAAACAACTTTGTTTTTTTGTCCTGATTAAGAGAAATGTTTTGATGGTAAAAAGGTTGAAGTGGGTTGAAAAATGTGGCATGAGTAGTCGCCAGAAAAAAGAGTGAAAATAGGGTTTGGAAAACCGGTAATTCTGGGAAATCCTGGAACTTTTTGGAACTTGGAAAAATTATAGTTTGAATGTCCAGGATGAGTGGGACATGTTTGAATCGGTTGAAAAATGTGGGAATTGTGGAAATTTGAAAAATGAATAATTCATTTTGAATGGGGAAAATGTCCATAAAGACTGGGAATTCTTGGAAATCCGGGAATTTTTTTCATAATTGTTGAAAGGGAGCACAGAATTCCTGAACAGGCTGAATATTTTGAAGTTGGGAGTTGTAGAACTTTGAGAATTGCCCCATTCTTTTCAATGATAATTTCATGGAAATGTGGGAATTACGGGAAAAGCGGGAATTTTTTGGGAAAATGCAAAAATACAAAAAAAATGTATTGACTTTTAATGGTTGTTGTTGGAATTTTTTTAAATCAGTCTAGAAATGTTGAAGTAGTAAAAATTTTAACTGGAAAATGGTATTATGGAATTCCTGGAATTTCGGGAGAATTTGGAATTTTCCCAGTTCAAAAAACAACTTTGTTTTTTTGTCCTGATTAAGAGGAATGTTTTGAAGGTAAAAAGGTTGAAGTGGGTTGAAAAATGTGGCATGAGTAGTCGCCAGAAAAAAGAGTGAAAATAGGGTTTGAAAAACCGGGAATTCTGGGAAATCCTGGAACTTTTTGGAACTTGGAAAAATTATAGTTTGAATGTCCAGGATGAGTGGGATATGTTTGAATCGGTTGAAAAATGTGGGAATTGTGGAAGTTTGAAAAATGAATAATTCATTTTGAATGGGGAAAATGTCCCTAAAGACTAGGAATTCTTGGAAATCCGGGAATTTTTTTCATAATTGTTGAAAGGGAGCACAGAATTCCTGAACAGGCTGAATATTTTGAAGTTGGGAGTTGTGGAACTTTGAGAATTGCCCCATTCTTTTCAATGGGAATTTCATGGAAATGTGGGAATTACGGGAAAAGCGGGATTTTTTTGGGAAAATGCAAAAATACAAAAAAAATGTAATGACTTTTAATGGTTTTTGTTGGAATTTTTTAAAATCAGTCTAGAAATGTTGAAGATATAACATTTTTAACTGAGAAATGGTATTATGGAATACCTGGAATTTCGGGAGAATATGGAATTTTCCCAGTTCAAAAAACAACTTTGTTTTTTTTTCCTGATTAAGAGAAATGTTTTGATGGTAAAAAGGTTGAAGTGGGTTGAAAAATGTGGCATGAGTAGTCGCCAGAAAAAAGAGTGAAAATAGGGTTTGGAAAACCGGGAATTCTGGGAAATCCTGGAATTTTTTGGAACTTGGAAAAATTATAGTTTGAATGTCCAGGATGAGTGGGATATGTTTCAATCGGTTGAAATATGTGGGAATTGTGGAAGTTTGAAAAATGAATAATTCATTTTGAATGGGGAAAATGTCCCTAAAGACTGGGAATTCTTGGAAATCCGGGAATTTTTTTCATAATTGTTGAAAGGGAGCACACAATTCCTGAACAGGCTGAATATTTTGAAGTTGGGAGTTGTGGAATTTTGAGAATTGCCCCATTCTTTTCAATGGGAATTTCATGGAAATGTGGGAATTATGGGAAAAGTGGGAATTTTTTGGGAAAATGCAAAAATACAAAAAAAAAATGTAATGACTTTTAATGGTTGTTGTTGGAATTTTTTAAAATCAGTCTAGAAATGTTGAAGTAGTAACATTTTCAACTGAGAAATGGTACTATGGAATTCCTGGAATTTCGGGAGAATTTGGAATTTTCCCAGTTCAAAAAACAACTTTTTTTTTTTGTCCTGATTTAGAGGAATATTTTGATGATGGAAAGGTTGAAGTGGGTTGAAAAATGTGGCATGAGTAGTCGCCAGAAAAAAGAGTGAAAATAGGGTTTGGAAAACCGGGAATTCTGGGAAATCCTGGAACTTTTTGGAACTTGGGAAAATTATAGTTTGAATGTCCAGGATGAGTGGGATATGTTTGAATCGGTTGAAAAATGTGGGAATTGTGAAAGTTTAAAAAATAAATAATTCATTTTGAATGGGGAAAATGTCCCTAAAGACTAGGAATTCTTGGAAATCCGGGAAATTGTCCCTAAAGACTAGGAATTCTTGGAAATCCGGGAATTTTTTTTCATACTTGTTGAAAGGGAGCACACAATTCCTGAACAGGCTGAATATTTTGAAGTTGGGAGTTGTGGAACTTTGAGAATTGCCCCATTCTTTTCAATTTGAATTTCATGGAAATGTGGGAATTACTGGAAAAGCAGGAATTTTGGGGGAAAATGCAAAAATATAAAAAAAAATTTATGACTTTTAATGGTTGTTGTTGGAATTTTTTTTAAATCAGTCTAGAAATGTTGAAGAAGTAACATTTTTAACTGAGAAATGGTATTATGGAATTCCTGGAATTTCGGGAGAATTTGGAATTTTCCCAGTTCAAAAAACAACTTTTTTTTTTTGTCCTGATTTAGAGGAATATTTTGATGATGGAAAGGTTGAAGTGGGTCGAAAAATGTGGCATGAGTAGTCACCAGAAAAAAGAGTGAAAATAGGGTTTGGAAAATTGGGAATTCTGGGAAATCCTGGAATTTTTTGGAACTTGGAAAAATTATAGTTTGAATTTCCAGGATGAGTGGGATATGTTTGAATCGGTTGAAAAATGTGGGAATTGTGGAAGTTTGAAAAATGAATAATTCATTTTGAATGGGGAAAATGTCCATAAAGACTGGGAATTCTTGGAAATCCGGGAATTTTTTTCATAATTGTTGAAAGGGAGCACAGAATTCCTGAACAGGCTGAATATTTTGAAGTTGGGAGTTGTGGAACTTTGAGAATTGCCCCATTCTTTTCAATGGGAATTTCATGGAAATGTGGGAATTACGGGAAAAGCGGGACTTTTTTGGGAAAATGCAAAAATACAAAAAAAAATGTATTGACTTTTAATGGTTTTTGTTGGAATTTTTTTAAATCAGTCTAGAAATGTTGAAGTAGTAACATTTTTAACTGAGAAATGGTATTATGGAATTCCTGGAATTTCGGGAGAATTTGGAATTTTCCCAGTTCAAAAAACAACTTTGTTTTTTTGTCCTGATTAAGAGGAATGTTTTGACGGTAAAAAGGTTGAAGTGGGTTGAAAAATGTGGCATGAGTAGTCGCCAGAAAAAAGAGTGAAAATAGGGTTTGGAAAACCGGGAATTCTGGGAAATCCTGGAACTTTTTGGAACTTGGAAAAATTATAGTTTGAATGTCCAGGATGAGTGGGATATGTTTGAATCGGTTGAAAAATGTGGGAATTGTGGAAATTTCAAAAATGAATAATTCATTTTGAATGGGGAAAATGTCCCTAAAGACTGGGAATTCTTGGAAATCCGGGAATTTTTTTCATAATTGTTGAAAGGGAGCACACAATTCCTGAACAGGCTGAATATTTTGAAGTTGGGAGTTGTGGAACTTTGAGAATTGCCCCATTCTTTTCAATGGGAATTTCATGGAAATGTGGGAATTACGGGAAAAGCGGGAATTTTTTGGGAAAATACAAAAATACAAAAAAAATGTAATGACTTTTAATGGTAGGTGTTAGAATTTTTTTAAATCAGTCTAGAAATGTTGAAGTAGTAACATTTTTAACTGAGAAATGGTATTATGGAATTCCTGGAATTTCGGGAGAATTCTGAATTTTTCCAGTCCAAAAAACAACTTCTTTTTTTTTGTCCTGATTAAGAGGAATGTTTTGATGGTAAAAAGGTTGAAGTGGGTTGAAAAATGTGGCATGAGTAGTCGCCAGAAAAAAGAGTGAAAATAGGGTTTGGAAAACCGGTAATTCTGGGAAATCCTGGAACTTTTTGGAACTTGGAAAAATTATAGTTTGAATGTCCAGGATGAGTGGGATATGTTTGAATCGGTTGAAAAATGTGGGAAATGTGGAAGTTTGAAAAATGAATAATTCATTTTGAATGGGGAAAATGTCCATAAAGACTGGGAATTCTTGGAAATCCGGGAATTTTTTTCATAATTGTTGAAAGGGAGCACAGAATTCCTGAACAGGCTGAATATTTTGAAGTTGGGAGTTGTGGAACTTTGAGAATTGCCCCATTCTTTTCAATGATAATTTCATGGAAATGTGGGAATTATGGGAAAAGCGGGAATTTTTTGGGAAAATGCAAAAATACAACAAAAATGTAATGACTTTTAATGGTTGTTGTTGGAATTTTTTAAAATCAGTCTAGAAATGTTGAAGAAGTAACATTTTTAACTGAGAAATAGTATTATGGAATTCCTGGAATTTCGGGAGAATTTGGAATTTTCCCAGTTCAAAAAACTAATTTGTTTTTTTGTCCTGATTAAGAGGAATGTTTTGACGGTAAAAAGGTTGAAGTGGGTTGAAAAATGTGGCATGAGTAGTCGCCAGAAAAAAGAGTGAAAATAGGGTTTGGAAAACCGGGAATTCTGGGAAATCCTGGAAATTTTTGGAACTTGGAAAAATTATAGTTTGAATGTCCAGGATGAGTGGGATATGTTTGAATCGGTTGAAAAATGTGGGAATTGTGGAAGTTTGAAAAATGAATAATTCATTTTGAATGGGGAAAATGTCGCTAAAGACTGGGAATTCTTGGAAATCCGGGAATTTTTTTCACAATTATTGAAAGGGAGCACACAATTCCTGAACAGGCTGAATATTTTGAAGTTGGGAGTTGTGGAACTTTGAGAATTGCCCCATTCTTTTCAATGGGAATTTCATGGAAATGTGGGAATTATGGGAAAAGCGGGAATTTTTGGGGAAAATGCAAAAATACAAAAAAAATGTAATGACTTTTAATGGTTGTTGTTGGAATTTTTTTAAATCAGTCTAGAAATGTTGAAGTAGTAACATTTTTAACTGAGAAATGGTATTATGGAATTCCTGGAATTTCGGGAGAATTTGGAATTTTCCCAGTTCAAAAAACAACTTTGTTTTTTTGTCCTGATTAAGAGGAATGTTTTGACGGTAAAAAGGTTGAAGTGGGTTGAAAAATGTGGCATGAGTAGTCGCCAGAAAAAAGAGTGAAAATAGGGTTTGGAAAACCGGGAATTCTTGGAAATCCTGGAACTTTTTGGAACTTGGAAAAATTATAGTTTGAATGTCCAGGATGAGTGGGATATGTTTGAATCGGTTGAAAAATGTGGGAATTGTGGAAATTTCAAAAATGAATAATTCATTTTGAATGGGGAGAATGTCCCTAAAGACTGGGAATTCTTGGAAATCCGGGAATTTTTTTCATAATTGTTGAAAGGGAGCACACAATTCCTGAACAGGCTGAATATTTTGAAGTTGGGAGTTGTGGAACTTTGAGAATTGCCCCATTCTTTTCAATGGGAATTTCATGGAAATGTGGGAATTATGGGAAAAGCGGGAATTTTTGGGGAAAATGCAAAAATACAAAAAAAATGTAATGACTTTTAATGGTTGTTGTTGGAATTTTTTAAAATCAGTCTAGAAATGTTGACGTAGTAACATTTTTAACTGAAAAATGGTATTATGGAATTTCTGGAATTTCGGGAGAATTTGGAATTTTCCCAGTTCAAAAAACAACTTTGTTTTTTTGTCCTGATTAAGAGGAATGTTTTGATGGTAAAAAGGTTGAAGTGGTTTGAAAAATGTGGCATGAGTAGTCGCCAGAAAAAAGAGTGAAAATAGGGTTTGGAAAACCGGGAATTCTGGGAAATCCTGGAACTTTTTGGAACTTGGAAAAATTATAGTTTGAATGTCCAGGATGAGTGGGATATGTTTGAATCGGTTGAAAAATGTGGGAATTGTGGAAGTTTGAAAAATGAATAATTCATTTTGAATGGGGAAAATGTCCCTAAAGACTGGGAATTCTTGGAAATCCGGGAATTTTTTTCATGATTGTTGAAAGGGAGCACACAATTCCTGAACAGGCTGAATATTTTGAAGTTGGGAGTTGTGGAACTTTGAGAATTGCCCCATTCTTTTCAATGGGAATTTCATGGAAATGTGGGAATTACGGGAAAAGCGGGATTTTTTTGGGAAAATGCAAAAATACAAAAAAAATGTAATGACTTTTAATGGTTTTTGTTGGAATTTTTTAAAATCAGTCTAGAAATGTTGAAGATATAACATTTTTAACTGAGAAATGGTATTATGGAATTCCTGGAATTTCGGGAGAATATGGAATTTTCCCAGTTCAAAAAACAACTTTGTTTTTTTGTCCTGATTAAGAGGAATGTTTTGACGGTAAAAAGGTTGAAGTGGGTTGAAAAATGTGGCATGAGTAGTCACCAGAAAAAAGAGTGAAAATAGGGTTTGGAAAACCGGGAATTCTGGGAAATCCTGGAATTTTTTGGAACTTGGAAAAATTATAGTTTGAATGTCCAGGGTGAGTGGGATATGTTTGAATCGGTTGAAAAATGTGGGAATTGTGGAAGTTTGAAAAATGAATAATTCATTTTGAATGGGGAAAATGTCCCTAAAGACTGGGAATTGTTGGAAATCCGGGAATTTTTTTCATAATTGTTGAAAGGGAGCACACAATTCCTGAACAGGCTGAATATTTTGAAGTTGGGAGTTGTGGAACTTTGAGAATTGCCCCATTCTTTTCAATGGGAATTTCATGGAAATGTGAGAATTATGGATAAAGCGGGAATTTTTTGGGAAAATGCAAAAATACAAAAAAAAATGTAATGACTTTTAATGGTTGTTGTTGGAATTTTTGTAAATCAGTCTAGAAATGTTGAAGTAGTAACATTTTCAACTGAGAAATGGTATTATGGAATTCCTGGAATTTCAGGAGAATTTGGAATTTTCCCAGTTCAAAAAACAACTTTGTTTTTTTGTCCTGATTAAGAGGAATGTTTTGACGGTAGAAAGGTTGAAGTGGGTTGAAAAATGTGGCATGAGTAGTCGCCAGAAAAAAGAGTAAAAAATAGGGTTTGGAAAACCGGGAATTCTGTGAAATCCTGGAATTTTTTGGAACTTGGAAAAATTATAGTTTGAATGTCCAGGATGAGTGGGATATGTTTGAATCGGTTGAAAAATGTGGGAATTGTGGAAGTTTGAAAAATGAATAATTCATTTTGAATGGGGAAAATGTCCCTAAAGACTGGGAATTCTTGGAAATCCGGGAATTTTTTTCATAATTGTTGAAAGGGAGCACAGAATTCCTGAACAGGCTGAATATTTTGAAGTTGGGAGTTGTGGAACTTTGAGAATTGCCCCATTCTTTTCAAAGGGAATTTCATGGAAATGTGGGAATTACGGGAAAAGCAGGAATTTTTTGGGAAAATGCAAAAAAAAAAAAAAAATGTAATGACTTTTAATGGTTGTTGTTGGAATTTTTTTAAATCAGTCTAGAAATGTTGAAGTAGTAACATTTTCAACTGAGAAATGGTATTATGGAATTCCTGGAATTTCGGGAGAATTTGGAATTTTCCCAGTTCAAAAAACAACTTTGAATTTTTGTCCTGATTAAGAGGAATGTTTTGACGGTAAAAAGGTTGAAGTGGGTTGAAAAATGTGGCATGAGTAGTCGCCAGAAAAAAGAGTGAAAATAGGGTTTGGAAAACCGGGAGTTCTGGGAAATCCTGGAACTTTTTGGAACTTGGAAAAATTATAGTTTGAATGTCCAGGATGAGTGGGATATGTTTGAATCGGTTGAAATGTGGGAATTGTGGAAGTTTGCAAAATGAATAATTCATTTTGATTGGGGAAAATGTCCCTAAAGACTGGGAATTGTTGGAAATCCGGGAATTTTTTTCATAATTGTTGAAAGGGAGCACAGAATTCCTGAACAGGCTGAATATTTTGAAGTTGGGAGTTGTGGAACTTTGAGAATTGCCCCATTCTTTTCAATGGGAATTTCATGGAAATGTGGGAATTACGGGAAAAGCGGGACTTTTTTGGGAAAATGCAAAAATACAAAAAAAATGTAATGACTTTTAATGGTTGTTGTTGGAATTTTTGTAAATCAGTCTAGAAATGTTGAAGTAGTAACATTTTCAACTGAGAAATGGTATTATGGAATTCCTGGAATTTCGGGAGAATTTGGAATTTTTCCAGTTCAAAAAACAACTTCTTTTTTTTTGTCCTGATTAAGAGGAATGTTTTGACGGTAAAAAGGTTGAAGTGGTTTGAAAAATGTGGCATGAGTAGTCGCCAGAAAAAAGAGTGAAAATAGGGTTTGGAAAACCGGGAATTCTGGGAAATCCTGGAATTTTTTGGAACTTGGAAAAATTATAGTTTGAATGTCCAGGATGAGTGGGATATGTTTGAATCGGTTGAAAAATGTGGGAATTGTGGAAGTTTGAAAAATGAATAATTCATTTTGAATGGGGAGAATGTCCCTAAAGACTGGGAATTCTTGGAAATCCGGGAATTTTTTTCATAATTGTTGAAAAGGAGCACACAATTCTTGAACAGGCTGAATATTTTGAAGTTGGGAGTTGTGGAACTTTGAGAATTGCCCCATTCTTTTCAATGGGAATTTCATGGAAATGTGGGAATTACGGGAAAAGCGGGAATTTTTTGGGAAAATGCAAAAATACAAAAAAAAAATGTAATGACTTTTAATGGTTGTTGTTGGAATTTTTTTAAATCAGTCTAGAAATGTTGAAGTAGTAACATTTTCAACTGGGAAATGGTATTATGGAATTCCTGGAATTTCGGGAGAATTTGGAATTTTCCCAGTTCAAAAAACAACTTTGTTTTTTTGTCCTGATTAAGAGGAATGTTTTGATGGTAAAAAGGTTGAAGTGGTTTGAAAAATGTGGCATGAGTAGTCGCCAGAAAAAAGAGTGAAAATAGGGTTTGGAAAACCGGGAATTCTGGGAAATCCTGGAACTTTTTGGAACTTGTAAAAATTATAGTTTGAATGTCCAGAATGAGTGGGATATGTTTGAATCGGTTGAAAAATGTGGGAATTGTGGAAGTTTGAAAAATGAATAATTCATTTTGAATGGGGAAAATGTCCATAAAGACTGGGAATTCTTGGAAATCCGGGAATTTTTTTCATAATTGTTGAAAGGGAGCACAGAATTCCTGAACAGGCTGAATATTTTGAAGTTGGGAGTTGTGGAACTTTGAGAATTGCCCCATTCTTTTCAATGGGAATTTAATGGAAATGTGGGAATTACGGGAAAAGCGGGACTTTTTTGGGAAAATGCAAAAATACAAAAAAAATGTAATGACTTTTAATGGTTGTTGTTGGAATTTTTTAAATCAGTCTAGAAATGTTGAAGTAGTAACATTTTCAATTGAGAAATGGTATTATGGAATTCCTGGAATTTCGGGAGAATTTGGAATTTTCCCAGTTCAAAAAACAACTTTGTTTTGTTGTCCTGATTAAGAGGAATGTTTTGAAGGTAAAAAGGTTAAAGTGGGTTGAAAAATGTGGCATGAGTAGTCGCCAGAAAAAAGAGTGAAAATAGGGTTTGGAAAACCGGGAATTCTGGGAAATCCTGGAATTTTTTGGAACTTGGAAAAATTATAGTTTGAATGTCCAGGATGAGTGGGATATGTTTGAATCGGTTGAAAAATGTGGGAATTGTGGAAGTTTGAAAAATGAATAATTCATTTTGAATGGGGAGAATGTCCCTAAAGACTGGGAATTCTTGGAAATCCGGGAATTTTTTTCATAATTGTTGAAAAGGAGCACACAATTCTTGAACAGGCTGAATATTTTGAAGTTGGGAGTTGTGGAACTTTGAGAATTGCCCCATTCTTTTCAATGGGAATTTCATGGAAATGTGGGAATTACGGGAAAAGCGGGAATTTTTTGGGAAAATGCAAAAATACAAAAAAAAAATGTAATGACTTTTAATGGTTGTTGTTGGAATTTTTTTAAATCAGTCTAGAAATGTTGAAGTAGTAACATTTTCAACTGGGAAATGGTATTATGGAATTCCTGGAATTTCGGGAGAATTTGGAATTTTCCCAGTTCAAAAAACAACTTTGTTTTTTTGTCCTGATTAAGAGGAATGTTTTGATGGTAAAAAGGTTGAAGTGGTTTGAAAAATGTGGCATGAGTAGTCGCCAGAAAAAAGAGTGAAAATAGGGTTTGGAAAACCGGGAATTCTGGGAAATCCTGGAACTTTTTGGAACTTGGAAAAATTATAGTTTGAATGTCCAGGATGAGTGGGATATGTTTGAATCGGTTGAAAAATGTGGGAATTGTGGAAGTTTGAAAAATGTATAATTCATTTTGAATGGGGAAAATGTCCCTAAAGACTGAGAATTCTTGGAAATCCGGGAATTTTTTTCATAATTGTTGAAAGGGAGCACACAATTCCTGAACAGGCTGAATATTTTGAAGTTGGGAGTTGTGGAACTTTGAGAATTGCCCCATTCTTTTAAATGGGAATTTCATGGAAATGTGGGAATTACGGGAAAAGCGGGAATTTTTGGGGAAAATGCAAAAATACAAAAAAAATGTAATGACTTTTAATGGTTGTTGTTGGAATTTTTTTAAATCAGTCTAGAAATGTTGAAGTAGTAAAAATTTTAACTGGAAAATGGTATTATGGAATTCCTGGAATTTCGGGAGAATTTGGAATTTTCCCAGTTCAAAAAACAACTTTGTTTTTTTGTCCTGATTAAGAGGAATGTTTTGAAGGTAAAAAGGTTGAAGTGGGTTGAAAAATGTGGCATGAGTAGTCGCCAGAAAAAAGAGTGAAAATAGGGTTTGAAAAACCGGGAATTCTGGGAAATCCTGGAACTTTTTGGAACTTGGAAAAATTATAGTTTGAATGTCCAGGATGAGTGGGATATGTTTGAATCGGTTGAAAAATGTGGGAATTGTGGAAGTTTGAAAAATGAATAATTCATTTTGAATGGGGAAAATGTCGCTAAAGACTGGGAATTCTTGGAAATCCGGGAATGTTTTTCATAATTGTTGAAAGGGAGCACACAATTCCTGAACAGGCTGAATATTTTGAAGTTGGGAGTTGTGGAACTTTGAGAATTGCCCCATTCTTTTCAATGGGAATTTCATGGAAATGTGGGAATTATGGGAAAAGCAGGAATTTTTTGGGAAAATGCAAAAATACAAGAAAAATGTAATGACTTTTAATGGTTGTTGTTGGAATTTTTTTAAATCAGTCTAGAAATGTTGAAGTAGTAACATTTTCAACTGAGAAATGGTATTATGGAATTCCTGGAATTTCGGGAGAATTTGGAATTTTACCAGTTCAAAAAACAACTTTGTTTTTTTGTCCTGATTAAGAGGAATGTTTTGACGGTAAAAAGGTTGAAGTGGGTTGAAAAATGTGGCATGAGTAGTCGCCAGAAAAAAGAGTGAAAATAGGGTTTGGAAAACCGGGAATTCTGGGAAATCCTGGAACTTTTTGGAACTTGGAAAAATTATAGTTTGAATGTCCAGGATGAGTGGGATATGTTTGAATCGGTTGAAAAATGTGGGAATTGTGGAAGTTTGAAAAATGAATAATTCATTTTGAATGGGGAAAATGTCCCTAAAGACTGAGAATTCTTGGAAATCCGGGAATTTTTTTCATAATTGTTGAAAGGGAGCACACAATTCCTGAACAGGCTGAATATTTTGAAGTTGGGAGTTGTGGAACTTTGAGAATTGCCCCATTCTTTTAAATGGGAATTTCATGGAAATGTGGGAATTACGGGAAAAGCGGGAATTTTTGGGGAAAATGCAAAAATACAAAAAAAATGTAATGACTTTTAATGGTTGTTGTTGGAATTTTTTTAAATCAGTCTAGAAATGTTGAAGTAGTAAAAATTTTAACTGGAAAATGGTATTATGGAATTCCTGGAATTTCGGGAGAATTTGGAATTTTCCCAGTTCAAAAAACAACTTTGTTTTTTTGTCCTGATTAAGAGGAATGTTTTGAAGGTAAAAAGGTTGAAGTGGGTTGAAAAATGTGGCATGAGTAGTCGCCAGAAAAAAGAGTGAAAATAGGGTTTGAAAAACCGGGAATTCTGGGAAATCCTGGAACTTTTTGGAACTTGGAAAAATTATAGTTTGAATGTCCAGGATGAGTGGGATATGTTTGAATCGGTTGAAAAATGTGGGAATTGTGGAAGTTTGAAAAATGAATAATTCATTTTGAATGGGGAAAATGTCCCTAAAGACTGAGAATTCTTGGAAATCCGGGAATTTTTTTCATAATTGTTGAAAGGGAGCACACAATTCCTGAACAGGCTGAATATTTTGAAGTTGGGAGTTGTGGAACTTTGAGAATTGCCCCATTCTTTTCAATGGGAATTTCATGGAAATGTGGGAATTATGGGAAAAGCGGGAATTTTTTGGGAAAATGCAAAAATACAACAAAAATGTAATGACTTTTAATGGTTGTTGTTGGAATTTTTTTAAATCAGTCTAGAAATGTTGAAGTAGTAACATTTTTAACTGAGAAATGGTATTATGGAATTTCTGGAATTTCGGGAGAATTTGGAATTTTCCCAGTTCAAAAAACAACTTTGTTTTTTTGTCCTGATTAAGAGGAATGTTTTGATGGTAAAAAGGTTGAAGTGGTTTGAAAAATGTGGCATGAGTAGTCGCCAGAAAAAAGAGTGAAAATAAGGTTTGGAAAACCGGGAATTCTGGGAAATCCTGGAATTTTTTGGAATTTGGAAAAATTATAGTTTGAATGTCCAGGATGAGTGGGATATGTTTGAATCGGTTGAAAAATGTGGGAATTGTGGAAGTTTGAAAAATGAATAATTCATTTTGAATGGGGAAAATGTCCCTAAAGACTGGGAATTCTTGGAAATCCGGGAATTTTTTTCATAATTGTTGAAAGGGAGCACACAATTCCTGAACAGGCTGAATATTTTGAAGTTGGGAGTTGTGGAACTTTGAGAATTGCCCCATTCTTTTCAATGGGAATTTTATGGAAATGTGGGAATTACGGGAAAAGCGGGAATTTTTTGGGAAAATGCAAAAATACAAAAAAAATGTAATGACTTGTAATGGTTGTTGTTGGAAATTTTTAAAATCAGTCTAGAAATGTTGAAGTAGTAACATTTTTAACTGAAAAATGGTATTATGGAATTTCTGGAATTTCGGGAGAATTTGGAATTTTCCCAGTTCAAAAAACAACTTTGTTTTTTTTGTCCTGATTAAGAGAAATGTTTTGATGGTAAAAAGGTTGAAGTGGGTTGAAAAATGTGGCATGAGTAGTCGCCAGAAAAAAGAGTGAAAATAGGGTTTGGAAAACCGGTAATTCTGGGAAATCCTGGAACTTTTTGGAACTTGGAAAAATTATAGTTTGAATGTCCAGGATGAGTGGGACATGTTTGAATCGGTTGAAAAATGTGGGAATTGTGGAAGTTTGAAAAATGAATAATTCATTTTGAATGGGGAAAATGTCCATAAAGACTGGGAATTCTTGGAAATCCGGGAATTTTTTTCATAATTGTTGAAAGGGAGCACAGAATTCCTGAACAGGCTGAATATTTTGAAGTTGGGAGTTGTAGAACTTTGAGAATTGCCCCATTCTTTTCAATGGGAATTTCATGGAAATGTGGGAATCACAGGAAAAGCGGGAATTTTTTGGGAAAATGCAAAAATACAAAAAAAAATTTTATGACTTTTAATGGTTGTTGTTGGAATTTTTTTAAATCAGTCTAGAAATGTTGAAGTAGTAACATTTGGTATTATGGAATTCCTGGAATTTCGGGAGAATTTGGAATTTTCTCAGTTCAAAAAACAACTTTGTTTTTTTGTCCTGATTAAGAGGAATGTTTTGACGGTAAAAAGGTTGAAGTGGGTTGAAAAATGTGGCATGAGTAGTCGCCAGAAAAAAGAGTGAAAATAGGGTTTGGAAAACCGGGAATTCTGGGAAATCCTGGAATTTTTTGGAATTTGGAAAAATTATAGTTTGAATGTCCAGGATGAGTGGGATGTGTTTGAATCGGTTGAAAAATGTGGGAATTGTGGAAGTTTGAAAAATGAATAATTCATTTTGAATGGGGAAAATGTCCATAAAGCCCGGGAATTCTTGGAAATCCGGGAATTTTTTTCATAATTGTTGAAAGGGAGCACACAATTCCTGAACAGGCTGAATATTTTGAAGTTGGGAGTTGTGGAACTTTGAGAATTGCCCCATTCTTTTCAATGGGAATTTCATGGAAATGTGGGAATTACGGGAAAAGCGGGAATTTTTTGGGAAAATGCAAAAATACCAAAAAAAAATGTAATGACTTTTAATGGTTGTTGTTGGAATTTTTGTAAATCAGTCTAGAAATGTTGAAGTAGTAACATTTTCAACTGAGAAATGGTATTATGGAATTCCTGGAATTTCGGGAGAATTTGGAATTTTTCCAGTTCAAAAAACAACTTTGTTTTTTTGTCCTGATTAAGAGGAATGTTTTGACGGTAAAAAGGTTGCAGTGGGTTGAAAAATGTGGCATGAGTAGTCGCCAGAAAAAAGAGTGAAAATATGGTTTGGAAAACCGGGAATTCTGTGAAATCCTGGAATTTTTTGGAACTTGGAAAAATTATAGTTTGAATGTCCAGGATGAGTGGGATATGTTTGAATCGGTTGAAAAATGTGGGAATTGTGGAAGTTTGAAAAATGAATAATTCATTTTGAATGGGGAAAATGTCCCTAAAGACTGGGAATTCTTGGAAATCCGGGAATTTTTTTCATAATTGTTGAAAGGGAGCACACAATTCCTGAACAGGCTGAATATTTTGAAGTTGGGAGTTGTGGAACTTTGAGAATTGCCCCATTCTTTTCAATGGGAATTTCATGGAAATGTGGGAATTACGGGAAAAGCAGGAATTTTTTGGGAAAATGCAAAAAAAATTAAAAAATGTAATGACTTTTAATGGTTGTTTTTGGAATTTTTTAAAATCAGTCTAGAAATGTTGAAGTAGTAACATTTTTAACTGAGAAATGGTATTACTGAATTCCTGGAATTTCGGGAGAATTTGGAAGTTTCCCAGTTTTGTCCTGATTAAGAGGAATGTTTTGACGGTAAAAAGGTTCAAGTGGGTTGAAAAATGTGGCATGAGTACTCGCTCGAAAAAAGAGTGAAAATAGGGTTTGGAAAACCGGGAATTCTGGGAAATCCTGGAATTTTTTGGAACTTGGAAAAATTATAGTTTGAATGTCCAGGATGAGTGGGCTATGTTTGAATCGGTTGAAAAATGTGGGAATTGTGGAAGTTTGAAAAATGAATCATTCATTTTGAATGGGGAAAATGTCCCTAAAGACTGGGAATTCTTGGAAATCCGGGAATTTTTTTCATAATTGTTGAAAGGGAGCACACAATTCCTGAACAGGCTGAATATTTTGAAGTTGGGAGTTGTGGAACTTTGAGAATTGCCCCATTCTTTTCAATGGGAATTTCATGGAAATGTGGGAATTACGGGAAAAGCAGGAATTTTTTGGGAAAATGCAAAAAAATTTAAAAAATGTAATGACTTTTAATGGTTGTTGTTGGAATTTTTTTAAATCAGTCTAGAAATATTGAAGTAGTAACATTTTTAACTGAGAAATGGTATTATGGAATTCCTGGAATTTCGGGAGAATTTGGAAGTTTCCCAGTTTTGTCCTGATTAAGAGGAATGTTTTGACGGTAAAAAGGTTAAAGTGGGTTGAAAAATGTGGCATGAGTAGTCGCTAGAAAAAAGAGTGAAAATAGGGTTTGGAAAACCGGGAATTCTGGGAAATCCTGGAATTTTTTGGAACTTGGAAAAATTATAGTTTGAATGTCCAGGATGAGTGGGCTATGTTTGAATCGGTTGAAAAATGTGGGAATTGTGAAAGTTTGAAAAATGTATAATTCATTTTGAATGGGGAAAATTTCCCTAAAGACTGGGAATTCTTGGAAATCCGGGAATTTTTTTCATAATTGTTGAAAGGGAGCACACAATTCCTGAACAGGCTGAATATTTTGAAGTTGGGAGTTGTGGAACTTTAAGAATTGCCCCATTCTTTTCAATGGGAATTTCATGAAAATGTGGGAATTACGGGAAAAGCAGGAATTTTTTGGGAAAATGCAATAATACAAAAAAAATTTAATGACTTTTAATGGTTGTTGTTGGAATTTTTTTTAAATCAGTCTAGAAATGTTGAAGTAGTAACATTTTCAACTGAGAAATGGTATTATGGAATTCCTGGAATTTCGGGAGAATTTGGAATTTTCCCAGTTCAAAAAACAACTTTGTTTTTTTGTCCTGATTAAGAGGAATGTTTTGACGGTAAAAAGGTTAAAGTGGGTTGAAAAATGTGGCATGAGTAGTCGCCAGAATAAAGAGTGAAAATAGGGTTTGGAAAACCGGGAATTCTGGGAAATCCTGGAATTTTTTTGGAACTTGGAAAAATTATAGTTTGAATGTCCAGGATGAGTGGGATATGTTTGAATCGGTTGAAAAATGTGGGAATTGTGGAAGTTTGAAAAATGAATAATTCATTTTGAATGGGGAAAATGTCCATAAAGACTGGGAATTCTTGGAAATCCGGGAATTTTTTTCATAATTGTTGAAAGGGAGCACACAATTCCTGAACAGGCTGAATATTTTGAAGTTGGGAGTTGTGGAACTTTGAGAATTGCCCCATTCTTTTCAATGGGAATTTCATGGAAATGTGGGAATTACGGGAAAAGCGGGAATTTTTTGGGAAAATGCAAAAATACAAAAAAAATGTAATGACTTTTAATGGTTGTTGTTGGAATTTTTTAAAATCAGTCTAGAAATGTTGAAGAAGTAACATTTTTAACTGAGAAATGGTATTATGGAATTCCTTGAATTTCGGGAGAATTTGGAATTTTCCCAGTTCAAAAAACAACTTTGTTTTTTTGTCCTGATTAAGAGGAATGTTTTGACGGTAAAAAGGTTGAAGTGGGTTGAAAAATGTGGCATGAGTAGTCGCCAGAAAAAAGAGTGAAAATAGGGTTTGGAAAACCGGGAATTCTGGGAAATCCTGGAACTTTTTGGAACTTGGAAAAATTATAGTTTGAATGTCCAGGATGAGTGGGATATGTTTGAATCGGTTGAAAAATGTGGGAATTGTGGAAGTTTGAAAAATGAATAATTCATTTTGAATGGGGAAAATGTCCATAAAGACTGGGAATTCTTGGAAATCCGGGAATTTTTTTCATAATTGTTGAAAGGGAGCACAGAATTCCTGAACAGGCGGAATATTTTGAAGTTGGGAGTTGTGGAACTTTGAGAATTGCCCCATTCTTTTCATTGGGAATTTCATGGAAATGTGGGAATTACGGGAAAAGCGGGATTTTTTTGGGAAAATGCAAAAATACAAAAAAAAATTTAATGACTTTTAATGGTTGTTGTTGGACTTTTTTAAAATCAGTCTGGAAATGTTGAAGAAGTAACATTTTTAACTGAGAAATGGTATTATGGAATTCCTGGAATTTCGGGAGAATTTGGAATTTTCCCAGTTCAAAAAACAACTTTGTTTTTTTGTCCTGATTAAGAGGAATGTTTTGACGGTAAAAAGGTTGGAGTGGGTTAAAAAATGTGGCATGAGTAGTCGCCAGAAAAAAGAGTGAAAATAGGGTTTGGAAAACCGGGAATTCTGGGAAATCCTGGAATTTTTTGGAACTTGGAAAAATTATAGTTTGAATGTCCAGGATGAGTGCGATATGTTTGAATCGGTTGAAAAATGTGGGAATTGTGGAAGTTTGAAAAATGAATAATTCATTTTGAATGGGGAAAATGTCCATAAAGCCCGGGAATTCTTGGAAATCCGGGAATTTTTTTCATAATTGTTGAAAGGGAGCACACAATTCCTGAACAGGCTGAATATTTTGAAGTTGGAAGTTGTGGAACTTTGAGAATTGCCCCATTCTTTTCAATGGGAATTTCATGGAAATGTGGGAATTACGGGAAAAGCGGGAATTTTTTGGGAAAATGCAAAAATACAAAAGAAATTTAATGACTTTTAATGGTTGTTGTTGGAATTTTTTAAAATCAGTCTAGAAATGTTGAAGAAGTAACATTTTTAACTGAGAAATGGTATTATGGAATTCCTGGAATTTCGGGAAAATTTGGAATTTTCCCAGTTCAAAAAACAACTTTGTTTTTTTGTCCTGATTAAGAGGAATGTTTTGACGGTAATAAGGTTGAAGTGGGTTGAAAAATGTGGCATGAGTAGTCGCCAGAAAAAAGAGTGAAAATAGGGCTTGGAAAACCGGGAATTCTGGGAAATCCTGGAACTTTTTGGAACTTGGAAAAATCATAGTTTGAATGTCCAGGATGAGTGGGATATGTTTGAATCGGTTGAAAAATGTGGGAATTGTGGAAGTTTGAAAAATGAATAATTCATTTTGAATGGGGAAAATGTCCCTAAAGACTGGGAATTCTTGGAAATCCGGGAATTTTTTTCATAATTGTTGAAAGGGAGCACACAATTCCTGAACAGGCTGAATATTTTGAAGTTGGGAGTTGTGGAACTTTGAGAATTGCCCCATTCTTTTCAATGGGAATTTCATGGAAATGTGGGAATTACGGGAAAAGCGGGAATTTTTTGGGAAAATGCAAAAATACAAAAAAATTTAATGACTTTTAATGGTTGGTGTTGGAATTTTTTAAAATCAGTCTAGAAATGTTGAAGTAGTAACATTTTTAACTGAGAAATGGTATTATGGAATTCCTGGAATTTCGGGAGAATTTGGAATTTTCCCAGTTCAAAAAACAACTTTGTTTTTTTGTCCTGATTAAGAGGAATGTTTTGAAGGTAAAAAGGTTGAAGTGGGTTGAAAAATGTGGCATGAGTAGTCGCCAGAAAAAAGAGTGAAAATAGGGTTTGGAAAACCGGGAATTCTGGGAAATCCTGGAATTTTTTGGAACTTGGAAAAATTATAGTTTGAATGTCCAGGATGAGTGGGATATGTTTGAATCGGTTGAAATATGTGGGAATTGTGGAAGTTTGAAAAATGAATAATTCATTTTGAATGGGGAAAATGTCCCTAAAGACTGGGAATTCTTGGAAATCCGGGAATTTTTTTCATGATTGTTGAAAGGGAGCACACAATTCCTGAACAGGCTGAATATTTTGAAGTTGGGAGTTGTGGAACTTTGAGAATTGCCCCATTCTTTTCAATGGGAATTTCATGGAAATGTGGGAATTACGGGAAAAGTGGGAATTTTTTGGGAAAATGCAAAAATACAAAAAAAAAATATAATGACTTTTAATGGTTGTTGTTGGAATTTTTTTAAATCAGTCTAGAAATGTTGAAGTAGTAGCATTTGGTATTATGGGATTCCTGGAATTTCGGGAGAATTTGGAATTTTCCCAGTTCAAAGAACAACTTTGTTTTTTTGTCCTGATTAAGAGGAATGTTTTGATGGTAAAAAGGTTGAAGTGGGTTGAAAAATGTGGCATGAGTAGTCGCCAGAAAAAAAGAGTGAAAATAGGGTTTGGAAAACCGGGAATTCTGGGAAATCCTGGAACTTTTTGGAACTTGGGAAAATTATAGTTTGAATGTCCAGGATGAGTGGGATATGTTTGAATCGGTTGAAATATGTGGGAATTGTGGAAGTTTGAAAAATGAATAATTCATTTTGAATGGGGAAAATGTCCCTAAAGACTGGGAATTCTTGGAAATCCGGGAATTTTTTTCATGATTGTTGAAAGGGAGCACACAATTCCTGAACAGGCTGAATATTTTGAAGTTGGGAGTTGTGGAACTTTGAGAATTGCCCCATTCTTTTCAATGGGAATTTCATGGAAATGTGGGAATTACGGGAAAAGTGGGAATTTTTTGGGAAAATGCAAAAATACAAAAAAAAAATATAATGACTTTTAATGGTTGTTGTTGGAATTTTTTTAAATCAGTCTAGAAATGTTGAAGTAGTAGCATTTGGTATTATGGGATTCCTGGAATTTCGGGAGAATTTGGAATTTTCCCAGTTCAAAGAACAACTTTGTTTTTTTGTCCTGATTAAGAGGAATGTTTTGATGGTAAAAAGGTTGAAGTGGGTTGAAAAATGTGGCATGAGTAGTCGCCAGAAAAAAAGAGTGAAAATAGGGTTTGGAAAACCGGGAATTCTGGGAAATCCTGGAACTTTTTGGAACTTGGGAAAATTATAGTTTGAATGTCCAGGATGAGTGGGATATGTTTGAATCGGTTGAAATATGTGGGAATTGTGGAAGTTTGAAAAATGAATAATTCATTTTGAATGGGGAAAATGTCCCTAAAGACTGGGAATTCTTGGAAATCCGGGAATTTTTTTCATGATTGTTGAAAGGGAGCACACAATTCCTGAACAGGCTGAATATTTTGAAGTTGGGAGTTGTGGAACTTTGAGAATTGCCCCATTCTTTTCAATGGGAATTTCATGGAAATGTGGGAATTACGGGAAAAGTGGGAATTTTTTGGGAAAATGCAAAAATACAAAAAAAAAATATAATGACTTTTAATGGTTGTTGTTGGAATTTTTTTAAATCAGTCTAGAAATGTTGAAGTAGTAGCATTTGGTATTATGGGATTCCTGGAATTTCGGGAGAATTTGGAATTTTCCCAGTTCAAAGAACAACTTTGTTTTTTTGTCCTGATTAAGAGGAATGTTTTGATGGTAAAAAGGTTGAAGTGGGTTGAAAAATGTGGCATGAGTAGTCGCCAGAAAAAAAGAGTGAAAATAGGGTTTGGAAAACCGGGAATTCTGGGAAATCCTGGAACTTTTTGGAACTTGGGAAAATTATAGTTTGAATGTCCAGGATGAGTGGGATATGTTTGAATCGGTTGAAATATGTGGGAATTGTGGAAGTTTGAAAAATGAATAATTCATTTTGAATGGGGAAAATGTCCCTAAAGACTGGGAATTCTTGGAAATCCGGGAATTTTTTTCATGATTGTTGAAAGGGAGCACACAATTCCTGAACAGGCTGAATATTTTGAAGTTGGGAGTTGTGGAACTTTGAGAATTGCCCCATTCTTTTCAATGGGAATTTCATGGAAATGTGGGAATTACGGGAAAAGTGGGAATTTTTTGGGAAAATGCAAAAATACAAAAAAAAAATATAATGACTTTTAATGGTTGTTGTTGGAATTTTTTTAAATCAGTCTAGAAATGTTGAAGTAGTAGCATTTGGTATTATGGGATTCCTGGAATTTCGGGAGAATTTGGAATTTTCCCAGTTCAAAGAACAACTTTGTTTTTTTGTCCTGATTAAGAGGAATGTTTTGATGGTAAAAAGGTTGAAGTGGGTTGAAAAATGTGGCATGAGTAGTCGCCAGAAAAAAAGAGTGAAAATAGGGTTTGGAAAACCGGGAATTCTGGGAAATCCTGGAACTTTTTGGAACTTGGGAAAATTATAGTTTGAATGTCCAGGATGAGTGGGATATGTTTGAATCGGTTGAAAAATTTGGAAATGGTGGAAGTTTTAAAAAATGGCCGATTCATTTTGAATGGGAAAAATGACCCGGAAAACCTGGAATTCTGGGAAATCTGGGAATTTTTGGAATTAGTCAAAGGAAAAACTGAACAGTTTGAAGTTGGATCGGTTTGAATTGGATGCAAAATGTGGAATGTAGAGCGCGCCACAATCTGGAAAAGAAGAAGAAGAAGAGAGAAACCATATGTCTGAATGCTTTGGAGGATTCACACAATTAAGTAAAACCACTAAAATGGTGTTTTATTTCCAGCCTGTTCAAACACATTTAAATTCCCAGTTATTGTCCATTTCATTTCATTTTTCACGACCTCGCAGAGAAAATTCCTACCTTTTACGGTAGCGCCTGTCAGCGGTGACACTAATTTCACCCCCTCACGCACACGCGGGGTAGAGAACGTGTCTTCTCCAACTTAACGGATGTCTCCCGGTCAAAACATTGTGCTCCGTGATCCTCGGCCAAGTGACAGCGTTAACCTCCGTTTGCCACATTCCACACTCCACTGATGAGTGACGGCGGCTCGTTCAGGTGGGAAAGTAAAAATGGGAACATTAAAGTCTATTTTCTACCCTATTTTGGCACCGTAAGCGAAAAATTTATGTCAGAGATGTCTGAGCATAATGATGAGAGTAAAACCAATGATAGCAAGCATCACTGAGCTTAATATGGTCACCATGGCAACCTTTAAGTGTGGTTGATTACTTTATATTGTTGTCCGCTTCCAACAAAAGTTTTTGCAACAGTATGATAAAAAAAATGTGCATATAAACAGTTTCATCTTATTTCAAATGTATAAACTATAAATAAAACATTTAAGGTGGAACACAATCCGTTTTTTAGAGTCAAACTATTACCGTCTTAAAAAATGTAATAACTGAAACAGTGATGACATCTATTAAACAGACGAGAAGCAAGGAATCATGCAGAGACAGAGTTCAATTTTGCTCAATGAGGAGACACGTGTTTTGGGCTCTATTCTAGTTACCGTATTTTCCGCACTATAAGGCGCACCTAAAAACCACAAATTTTCTCAAAAGCTGACAGTGCGCCTTATAACCCGGTGCGCTTTATATATGGATTAATATTAAGATTCATTTTCATAAAGTTTCGGTCTCGCAACTACGGTAAACAGCCGCCATCTTTTTTCCCCGTAGAAGAGGAAGTGCTTCTTCTTCTACGCAAGCAACCGCCAAGGTAAGCACCCGCCCCCATAGAACAGGAAGCGCTTCTTCTTCTACTGTAAGCAACCACCCGCCCGCATAGAAGAAGAAGAAGCGCGCGGATATTACCGTACGTTTCATTTCCTTTGCGTGTTTACATCTGTAAAGACCACAAAATGGCTCCTACTAAGCGACAGGGATCCGGTTCATGAAAAGACGCAATCTCTCCATCCGCACACAAATTACTATTTCACAGCAACTGCCTAAAGACTTTCAAGAAAAGCTGGCTACTTTCCGTGCATATTGTAAAAACAAGATAGCTGAAAAAAAGATGCGGCCAGAGAACATTATCAACATGGACGAGGTTCCACTGACTTTTGATATTCCTGTGAACCGCACTGTGGATACAACGGGAGCACGTACGGTGAATATTCGCACCACAGGGAATGAGAAGTCATCCTTCACTGTGGTTCTAGCTTGCCATGCTAATGGCCAGAAACTTCCACCCATGGTGATATTCAAAAGGAAGACCTTGCCAAAAGAGACCTTTCCAGCCGGCGTCATCATAAAAGCTAACTCGAAGGGATGGATGGATGAAGAAAAGATGAGCGAGTGGTTAAGGTAAGTTTAAGTTTACGCGAAGAGGCCAGGTGGCTTTTTTCACGCAGCTCCGTCCATGTTGATATACGACTCCATG
>NC_084551.2:67900000-67935000 GCF_033978685.3 Nerophis lumbriciformis | reverse complement strand
TTTTACCTTGAAAATCTTTTTTTAACTTTTTGAAAAAAAAATTAATTTTTGTAAAAAAAAAATTAATTTTTGTAAAAAAAAATTAATTTTTTAATTTTTTTTAAAAATTTCTACATTTTTTTTACTTTTTTCAAAAAAAAAATTTATTTTTTTAATTAATTTATTTATTTATTTTAATTTTTAATTTTTTTAATTTATTTAAAATATTTTTAATTTTTTTTAAATATTTTTAAATATTTTTAACTTTTTTAAACTTTTTTTAACTTTTTTTTTAACTTTTTTTTTAACTTTTTTAACTTTTTTTTTAAAATGCTACCCTTACTAACCCTAACCCTCACCCTAACCCTAACCCTCATCCTAACCCTAACCCTAACCCTAACCCTAACCCTCACCCTAACCCTCACCCTAACCCTAACCCTCATCCTAACCCTAACCCTAACCCTAACCCTAACCCTAACCCTAACCCTAACCCTTCGTTTACCTGTACAACTTTCTCCAATGCTGCCACATTAAGACGCATTTTATGCCACTCCTTTTTTGTCTCATTTTGTCCACCAAACGTTTCACGCTGTGTGTGAACGCACAAAGGTAAGCTATGTTGATGACTTAAGTTCCTTGGGTGATTTATGTAAAGTCACTATACCGGTAGTTTTTAGCGCTTTCATAGCGAGTCTACTGACAGATATAAGTTAGAACTTTACGCTATTTTATATTAGAAACGCCCCATAACAAGACGGTAGAGAAAAAGAAGACGCTTATCGACTATGTCTGGCGGGAGTGCGCTAATTTTCAGGACTTATGCAGATCCCAAAAACAGATCAGCAGGTACCAGAAGGTAAGAAAAGTTGGTTTTGCGTAATATTGCAAAACAAAAGGCCAGATAATGTGTCCGCTAATGGGTGCCGTTTATACACACACCATAGTAATACTCGTACTTCTGACTACGGTAGCCGTAATGCGCCGACAATCCATCAAGCGGTGTGGCTTCAAAGTTGTACTAAAACATTTTGAAAGATTTTTGAGCGCCGTATGTAACGTTCTTTATTTTCCATGGAACATTTAAAGTTTTGGCGTTGTTTACTGCCGTCATATTGCAGTCTACACGTATCTCTTATGTGTGACTGCCATCTACTGTTCATACTTATCATTACACCATGTACCAAAAAAAATTGCTTTGAGGTCGGTAAGCAAAACCAGAATTATTCCGTACATTAGGCGCACCGGGTTATAAGGCACACTGGAGTCCCCGTTTCCATATGATTTGGGAAATTGTGTTAGATGTAAATATAAACAGAATACAATGATTTGCAAATCCTTTTCAAGCCATATTCAGTTGAATATGCTACAAAGACAACATATTTGATGTTCAAACTCATAAACATTTTTTTTTTTGTGCAAATAATCATTAACTTTAGAATTTGATGCCAGCAACACGTGACAAAGAAGTTGGGAAAGGTGGCAATAAATACTGATAAAGTTGAGGAATGCTCATCAAACACTTATTTGGAACATCCCACAGGTGAACAGGCTAATTGGGAACAGGTGGGTGCCATGATTGGGTATAAAAGTAGATTCCATGAAATGCTCAGTCATTCACAAACAAGGATGGGGCGAGGGTCACCACTTTGTCAACAAATGCGTGAGCAAATTGTTGAACAGTTTAAGAAAAACCTTTCTCAACCAGCTATTGCAAGGAATTTAGGTATTTCACCATCTACGCTCCGTAATATCATCAAAGGGTTCAGAGAATCTGGAGAAATCACTGCACGTAAGCAGCTAAGCCCGTGACCTTCCATCCCTCAGGCTGTACTGCATCAACAAGCGACATCAGTGTGTAAAGGATATCACCACATGTGCTCAGGAACACTTCAGAAACCCACTGTCAGTAACTACAGTTGGTCGCTACATCTGTAAGTGCAAGTTAAAACTCTCCTATGCAAGGCGAAAACCGTTTATCAACAACACCCAGGAACGCCGTCGGCTTCGCTGGGCCTGAGCTCATCTAAGATGGACTGATACAAAGTGGAAAAGTGTTCTGTGGTCTGACGAGTCCACATTTCAAATTGTTTTTGGAAACTGTGGACGTCGTGTCCTCCGGACCAAAAAGGAAAAGAACCATCCGGATTGTTATCGGCGCAAAGTGTAAAAGGCAGCATGTGTGATGGTATGGGGGTGTATTAGTGCCCAAGACATGGGTAACTTACACATCTGTGAAGGCACCATTAATGCTGAAAGGTACATACAGGTTTTGGAGCAACATATGGACGTTACCATGGACGCCCCTGCTTATTTCAGCAAGACAATGCCAAGCCACGTGTTACATCAACGTGGCTTCATAGTAAAAGAGTGCGGGTACTAGACTGGCCTGCCTGTAGTCCAGACCTGTCTCCCAGTGAAAATATGAAGCCTAAAATACCACAAGGGAGACCCAATGACTGTTGAACAACTTAAGCTGTACATCAAGCAAGAATGGGAAAGAATTCCACCTGAGAAGCTTCAAAAATGTGTCTCCTCAGTTCCCAAACGTTTACTGAGTGTTGTTAAAAGGAAAGGCCATGTAACACAGTGGTGAACATGCCCTTTCCCAACTACTTTGGCACGTGTTGCAGCCATGAAATTTTAAGTTAATTATTATTTGCAAAAAATAAAAAAAAGTTTATGAGTTTAAACATCAAATATCTTGTCTTTGTAGTGCATTCAATTGAATATGGGTTGAAAAGGATTAGCAAATCATTGTATTCCGTTTATATTTACATCTAACACAATTTCCCAACTCAAATGGAAACGGGGTTTGTAGCTTCAAGGTCGGTAAGCACAACCGGAATTATTCCGTACATTAGGCGCACCGGGTTATAAGGCGCACTGTCGAGTTTTGAGAAAATGAAAGGATTTTAAGTGCGCCTTATAGTCCGTTAAATACGGTAATTTAAAGGTGATTTTTGGGTATAGGTGTAAAAAGAAGTTAACATGACATAACAGTAATGCATCTTTTGCACATACAGGTAAAAGCCAGTAAATTAGAATATTTTGAAAAACTTGATTTATTTCAGTAATTGCATTCAAAAGGTGTAACTTGTACATTATATTTATTCATTGCACACAGACTGATGCATTCAAATGTTTATTTCATTTAATTTTGATGATTTGAAGTGGCAACAAATGAAAATCCAAAATTCCGTGTGTCACAAAATTAGAATATTACTTAAGGCTAATACAAAAAAGGGATTTTTAGAAATGTTGGCCAACTGAAAAGTATGAAAATGAAAAATATGAGCATGTACAATACTCAATACTTGGTTGGAGCTCCTTTTGCCTCAATTACTGCGTTAATGCGGCGTGGCATGGAGTCGATGAGTTTCTGGCACTGCTCAGGTGTTATGAGAGCCCAGGTTGCTCTGATAGTGGCCTTCAACTCTTCTGCGTTTTTGGCTCTGGCATTCTGCATCTTCCTTTTCACAATACCCCACAGATTTTCTATGGGGCTAAGGTCAGGGGAGTTGGCGGGCCAATTTAGAACAGAAATACCATGGTCCGTAAACCAGGCACGGGTAGATTTTGCGCTGTGTGCAGGCGCCAAGTCCTGTTGGAACTTGAAATCTCCATCTCCATAGAGCAGGTCAGCAGCAGGAAGCATGAAGTGCTCTAAAACTTGCTGGTAGACGGCTGCGTTGACCCTGGATCTCAGGAAACAGAGTGGACCGACACCAGCAGATGACATGGCACCCCAAACCATCACCCAACCATGCAAATTTTGCATTTCCTTTGGAAATCGAGGTCCCAGAGTCTGGAGGAAGACAGGAGAGGCACAGGATCCACGTTGCCTGAAGTCTAGTGTAAAGTTTCCACCATCAGTGATGGTTTGGGGTGCCATGTCATCTGCTGGTGTCGGTCCACTCTGTTTCCTGAGATCCAGGGTCAACGCAGCCGTCTACCAGCAAGTTTTAGAGCACTTCATGCTTCCTGCTGCTGACCTGCTCTATGGAGATGGAGATTTCAAGTTCCAACAGGACTTGGCGCCTGCACACAGCGCAAAATCTACCCGTGCCTGGTTTACGGACCATGGTATTTCTGTTCTAAATTGGCCCGCCAACTCCCCTGACCTTAGCCCCATAGAAAATCTGTGGGGTATTGTGAAAAGGAAGATGCAGAATGCCAGACCCAAAAACGCAGAAGAGTTGAAGGCCACTATCAGAGCAACCTGGGCTCTCATAACACCTGAGCAGTGCCAGAAACTCATCGACTCCATGCCACGCCGCATTAACGCAGTAATCGAGGCAAAAGGAGCTCCAACCAAGTATTGAGTATTGTACATGCTCATGTTTTTCATTTTCATACTTTTCAGTTGGCCAACATTTCTAAAAATCCCTTTTTTGTATTAGCCTTAAGTAATATTCTAATTTTGTGACACACGGAATTTTGGATTTTCATTTGTTGCCACTTCAAATCATCAAAATTAAATGAAATAAACATTTGAATGCATCAGTCTGTGTGCAATGAATAAATATAATGTACAAGTTACACCTTTTGAATGCAATTACTGAAATAAATCAAGTTTTTCAAAATATTCTAATTTACTGGCTTTTACCTGTATAGTTATTTTTTAAAAGTACAAGTAGATCACTTCTGGAGACAATGCTCAGTTGCTCATGTCGAGAAATGAATGGTTCGTTCATCATAAAAGCCGAAATCAGCAGGATGTGTTTTATCGGGTCGATAAACACACACACATAAAAAAAAATCACAAAATAGCCGCAGTGAATTTGATGGATCTGCGTCGCTATCTTTCAGCACGTCCACTAAGCCGAATTAGCTTTACGTTATCGGTGAACAGCGAAAGGCTTGTGTGCAAACGCCAGAAACCCCCGAGGACTGCGACAGGCGTCAAAGTAATCTGCCAACGATATCAGATGAAAATATAAGCTTTTATTGAGCCTGAAAAAAGAAAAGCCTTCCTTTTAAACGCCGTTATTTAATGCGCTATAAACAACACTGCGCCACTGTCGTTCAATTCCATTGGAATCCCACGCCTACGTCCTGCAGGCTCCGATCTGTTGACTGATTAAAACAAATCAAATAGAAGATTTTCACGTACAAGCCTGCAGCTCATTGCGGTCACATGGTCTTATTGCATGTGCAGTGGCGTACGCACACTATCACACAACGTCGAGGCCCTTTTGATTTTCAATTTTGATGCTCAGAGTATATTGTGAGGGCGCCTCACGCCGATGTGAGCGAAGCACTTCTGCAGAAACTCCAGCTTTCTTTCCCCCCCGGGATCGGAGCAGAAAGTGCATTCATCATCACAGCCTCCTCCAAGACAGTCACAGCTGGAGGAGAGAAGCTCGCCTTTAAACCGTACAGACTGCAGGAGGCTCAGTTATCACTTCTTGTTGTGGGTTCTGTCATCAATAGTAATGAATACCTCGCAGCGCCCGAGCGTCAAGCTGCCACCGCGTCGGACCGGCTTTTGTTTCGCTCACGAGTACAGACCCCCGCGTATTTGTTCAACCTCCGGCACAGCTGGGAGGGGAGCGCCTTTGTTGGGAATGAGTAATATGCAGAGGACCAGGTAGGCCCGCATGACCCGCGCTGACAGGAGCAATTAATCACCACATGGTTGGAACCGCGGATCCGTGCTGAGGTTACACCTGCGAGGGCCCGAGGCGCCGTCCAGAAAGTGTTTGGCTGATCTTTAAACAAGCTACGACCAGCTGCATCACGTTGACTTCCAGTCAAGGAGCAGCGACGACCAGCTAACCACGTTTTTAGGCAGCGAGACGGCCGGGAAAAAAAGGAAAAGCTGAAGGTTGACAAGTCGTAAAAAAATCAGACAAACATGATGGACCGTATTTTCTGGACCATAGGGCGCACCGGGTTGTGAGGCACACGACCGATGTCTAGTCAAGCATCGGATTATAAGGTGCATTAAAGGGGTCAAAAAAACAATGTCAGAGAGTATTGTGAAAATTGTTGTTCGTGGGAAATTTTTTGTTTTTTAAAAAATAAAAATAAAAATGAAACAATGTCAGATAGTATTGTGAAAATTGTTGTTCGTAGGAAATGTTTTGTTCTTTAAAAAATAATAATAAAAATAAAAATAAAACAATGTCAGAGAGTATTGTGAAAATTGTTGTTTGTAGGAAATGGTTTTTTTTTAAATAAAATAAATAAAAACAATGTCAGAGAGTATTGTGAAAATTGTTGTTCGTGGGAAATTTTTTGTTTTTTAAAAAATAAAAATAAAAATAAAAATAAAACAATGTCCGATAGTATTGTGAAAATTGTTGTTCGTAGGAAATGTTTTGTTCTTTAAAAAATAAAAATAAAACAATGTCAGAGAGTATTGTGAAAATTGTTGTTCGTAGGAAATATTTGGTTTTTTGAAAAATGAAAATAAAAATAAAACAATGTCAGAGAGTATTGTGAAAATTGTTGTTCGTAGGAAATGTTTTCTATAAAAAAATAAAAAATAAAAATAAACAATGTCAGAGAGTATTGCGAAAATTGTTGTTCGTAGGAAATGTTTTGTTCTTTAAAAAATACAAATAAAAATAAAAATAAAACAATGTCAGCAAGTATTGTGAAAATTGTTGTTCGTAGGAAGTTTTTTTATTTAAAAAAAAAATAAAACAATGTCAGAGAGTATTGCGAAAATTGTGGTTCGTAGGAAATGTTTTGTTCTTTAAAAAAAAAAAATTATATATATATATATATGTCAGAGAGTATTGTGAAAATTGTTGTTTGTAGGAAATGTTTTGTTCTTTGAAAAATAAAAATAAAACAATGTCAGAGAGTATTGTGAAAAGTGTTGTTTGTGGGAAATGTTCTGTTCTTTAAAAAAAATTTAAAATAAATAAACAATGTCATAGAGTATTGTGAAAATTGTTGTTCGTAGGAAATGTTTTGTTATTTAAAAAATAAAAATAAAAATAAAACAATGTGAGAGAGTATTGTGAAAATTGTTGTTCATAGGAAATGTTTAGCTTTTTTTTTAAATAAAAATAAAACAATGTCAGAGAGTATTGTGAAATTTGTTGTTCGTGGGAAATTTTTTGTTTTTTAAAAAATAATAATAAAAATAAAAATAAAACAATGTCAGAGAGTATTGTGAAAATTGTTGTTTGTAGGAAATGTTTTTTTTTAAATAAAATAAAAATAAAAACAATGTCAGAGAGTATTGTGAAAATTGTTGTTCGTGGGAAAATTTTTGTTTTTTAAAAAATAAAAATAAAAATAAAAATAAAACAATGTCCGATAGTATTGTGAAAATTGTTGTTCGTAGGAAATGTTTTGTTCTTTAAAAAATACAAATAAAACAATGTCAGAGAGTATTGTGAAAATTGTTGTTCGTAGGAAATATTTGGTTTTTTGAAAAATGAAAATAAAAATAAAACAATGTCAGAGAGTATTGTGAAAATTGTTGTTCGTAGGAAATGTTTTCTATAAAAAAATAAAAAATAAAAATAAACAATGTCAGAGAGTATTGCGAAAATTGTTGTTCGTAGGAAATGTTTTGTTCTTTAAAAAATACAAATAAAAATAAAAATAAAACAATGTCAGCAAGTATTGTGAAAATTGTTGTTCGTAGGAAGTTTTTTTATTTAAAAAAAAATAAAACAATGTCAGAGAGTATTGCGAAAATTGTGGTTCGTAGGAAATGTTTTGTTCTTTAAAAAATATATATATATATGTCAGAGAGTATTGTGAAAATTGTTGTTCGTAGGAAATGTTTTGTTCTTCGAAAAAAATAAATAAATAAATAAAACAATGTCAAAGAGTATTGTGAAAATTGTTGTTCGTAGGAAATGTTGTGTTTTTTTAAAAATAAAAATAAAACAATGTCAGAGAGTATTGTGAAAAATGTTGTTCGTAGGAAATGTTTTGTTCTTTAAAAAAAAATAAAAAATAAAATAAACAATGTCAGAGAGTATTGTGAAATTTGTTGTTCGTAGGAAATGTTTTGTTCTTTAAAAAAGTTAAAAATAAAAATAAAACAATGTCAGATAGTATTGTGAAAATTGTTGTTCATAGGAAATGTTTTGTTCTTTAAAAAATAAAAATAAAACAATGTCAGAGTATTGTGAAAATTGTTGTTCGTAGGAAATGTTTTGTTCTTTAAAAAATAAAAATAAAAATAAAACAATGTCAGATAGTATTGTGAAAATTGGTGTTCGTAGGAAATGTTTTGTTCTTTAAAAATAAAAATAAAACAATGTCAGAGAGTATTGTGAAAATTGTTGTTCGTAGGAAATTTTTTGTTGTTTAAAACAAAAAAAATTAAAATAAAAACAATGTCAGAGTATTGTGAAAATTGTTGTTTGTAGGAGATGTTTTGTTCTTTAAAATAAATTAAATAAATTAAAAAAAACAATGTCAGAGAGTATTGTGAAAATTGTTGTTCCTAGGAAATGTTTTGTTCTTTAAAAAAAATAAAATAAAAATAAAAACAATGTCAGAGAGTATTGTGAAAATTGTTGTTTGTAGGAAATGTTTTGTTCTTTAAAAAATAAAAATAAAACAATGTCAGAGAGTATTGTGAAAATTGTTGTTCGTAGGAAATAATTTGTTTTTTAAAAAAAATAAAAATAAAAAAAATAAAAAAATGTCAGAGAGTATTGTGAAATGTGTTGTTTGTAGGAAATGTTTTGTTCTTTACAAAAGTTAAAAATAAAAATAAAAGTGAAAATAAAACAATGTCAGATAGTATTGTGAAAATTGTTGTTCGAAGGAAATGTTTGGTTCTTTAAAAAAAAAACAATGTCAGAGAGTATTGTGAAAATTGTTGTTCGTAGGAAATGTTTTCTATAAAAAAAATAATAAAAAAAATAAACAATGTCAGAGAGTATTGCGAAAATTGTTGTTCGTAGGAAATGTTTTGTTCTTTAAAAAATACAAATACAAATAAAAATAAAACAATGTCAGCAAGTATTGTGAAAATTGTTGTTCGTAGGAAATATTTGGTTTTTTGAAAAATGAAAATAAAAATAAAACAATGTCAGAGAGTATTGTTAAAATTGTTGTTCGTAGGAAATGTTTTGTTCTTTAAAATAAAAAATAAAAAAAATAAATGTCAGAGAGTATTGTGAAAATTGTTGTTCGTAGGAAATGTTTTGTTCCTTAAAAAATAAAAATAAAAATAAAACAATGTCAGAGAGTATTGTGAAAATTGTTGTTTGTAGGAAATGTTTTGTTCTTTAAAAAAATTAAAAATTAAAATTAAAATTAAAAAATGTCAGAGAGTATTGTGAAAATTGTTGTTCGTAGGAAATGTTTTGTTCTTTACAAAAGTTAAAAATAAAAATAAAAGTGAAAATAAAACAATGTCAGAGAGTATTCTGATAATTGTTGTTCGTAGGAAATGTTTTGTTCTTTAAAAAATAATAATAAAAATAAAAATAAAACAATGTCAGAGAGTATTGTGAAAATTGTTGTTCGTAGGAAATGTTTGGTTCTTTAAAAAAAAAAAAAAAACAATGTCAGAGAGTATTCTGATAATTGTTGTTCGTAGGAAATGTTTTGTTCTTTAAAAAATAATAATAAAAATAAAAATAAAACAATGTCAGAGAGTATTGTGAAAATTGTTGTTTGTAGGAAATGTTTTGTTCTTTAAAAAATAAAAATAAAAATAAAACAATGTCAGAGAGTATTGTGAAAATTGTTGTTTGTGGGAAATGTTTGGTTCTTTAAAAAATAATAATAAAAATAAAAATAAAACAATGTCAGATAGTATTGTGAAAATTGCTGTTCGTAGGAAACGTTTTGTTCTTTAAAAATAAAAATAAAAATAAAACAATGTCAGAGAGTATTGTGAAAATTGTTGTTTGTAGGAAATGTTTTGTTCTTTAAAAAAAATTGAATTTAAAAAAAAAAAAACAATGTCAGAGAGTATTGTGAAAATTGTTGTTCATAGGAGATATTTTGTTCTTTAAAAAAATTAAAAATTAAAATATAAATAAAACAAATGTCAGAGAGTATTGTAAAAATTGTTGTTCATAGGAAATGTTTTGTTCTTTAAAAAAAAATTGTCTCTTTTGATACATTTTAGCATTTGAGTTATTATTAAGTTCATCTGAGTATTGAAGTACAACTGTTACGTTGAGCTAAAGAAGGGGGATGTAGAGCATTCACGTAATGCTCACTTGGTAGTTATTGTACCTTGGCAGCCACCGTATTTGTTATTGTGTACTACACATGCGCAAGCCGGTTCTTTTCTATATAGCATGCTGTGATATCAACCAGTGCTATGGAGAGCTGTACCAGTGAGTTGTAAATAAACAGAGTTCACTTTATAAAGTATTACCCTCCGTCTGGTCAGTCAACATTTTTTTTTTCTAAATGTAAAAGACTTCCTTGTGGTCTACATAACATGTGATTGTGGTTCTTTGGTCAAAATGTTGCATAGATGATGTTTTACACATCATCTTCAAGCCGCTTTCTGACAGTCGCTTCAGGATGCGCCGTTTTGTGGGCGCTCTTATTTACGTGGCTCACCTTCGACAGCGTCTTCTCCCCGTCATCTTTGTTGTAGCGGTGTAGCGTGCAAGGACGAAGAATGATAAATGATAAATGGGTTATACTTGTATAGCACTTTTCTACCTTCAAGGTACTCAAAGCGCTTTGACACTATTTCCACATTCACCCATTCACACACACATTCACACACTGATGGAGGGAGCTGCCATGCAAGGCGCTAACCAGCACCCATCAGGAGCAAGGGTGAAGTGTCTTGCTCAGGACACAACGGACGTGACTAGGATGGTAGAAGGGGATTGAACCCCAGTAACCAGCAACCCTCCGATTGCTGGCACGGCCACTCTACCAACTTCGCCACGCCGTCCACCCTTGATGATGAGTGCCAAGCAGTGAAGGAAATGGGTCCCATTTTTATAGTCTTTGGTATGACTCGGCCGGGGTTTGAACTCACAACCTACCGACCCTACGGACTCTTGGGAGAAGAAGGAGTGCCGCGTGCCTGGCGACCCTTTTCTGTCGAGGACGTGAAGATATCTACTTATTCGGAATTATGACACCAGGACATCTGCTGATTGGAGTAAGCGTTGCTCTGGTTTTTCCACAAATTGGAAGTTGCTGGCAGTCTTCAAAGTACCCCAAAGCTGCCACAAATGATTGGAGGATGCGGGAAGAACTGTGGACACTTGTGATTTTGGATCACATCGGACTGTCTGCCCCGCAGGTTTGAGGACCAGTCATAGACAATTTGGAGTGAAAAGCTCGTATACAAAACATTCTAACTTGGATTGTTTCCCTGCCTTCGAGACTCTCCTGAAGGACAGTGCAGCGAAGACGCAACAAACTCCCTTCTTGTCTCTCATGGACACACACCTGTTGTTGTTGACTTTGGACTAGCGACTGCACGACATTAAGGCCGCGGAACAGAGACACACTGCAGGCTTACACACAAACATGCATCCATAAAAATATACGCCACACACATACATACCCCCCAGCCCCTACCCCCAATCCAACGCCCTCGACGCAAATCCCATAGGGCTGATGAAAGGATGGTCAGCGCCTGAGAGCTGCGGCCTACCACCATGACCCCGCACTCCCTTCCCTCTGTTGCTAGATATCTCGAGATGTATGTTGTAATATGTATATGTGCTTTGCTATGGAGGTTTTTTCCCACTCCAGACGGGGCCCCCTTAGGAGCCCAGTCTAGATTGTATTTTTTTACCCATCCTTCCCCAGCGTTATACCTTTTTCGCCATCTTGTACAGGGCGCCTTGTGGCGACCCATCAGCGTTCCTGTTCTGTAACCCTGTACACTGTTTGTTTGTCTAATCTTGAACGGTTTGTGCTGAAAACAAAGTTCCGTTGTACTTGTGCAATGACAATAAAGACCTATCCTATCCATCCTATCCTATCTCAGGGTGGACACTCTAACCACTAGGCCACCGAGTAGGTAGAACCCAGTGACGTGCAGTCACTAGAGGCAGGTGAGGCCCCGCCTCACCTGCCATCATGGAAAGAAAAAAAATGTAAAAACAAAAAAAAAATTTAAATTGTTATATGTATCCAGTGATTATACTATAAAGTTATTTTCCATTTAACTTCACCAGTTTTAGATTATTTTTATTCAAAATTGCTGAATTTTCACATTTGCCGTTCAAATACTGAGAAGAGACGGTGCGGTGAACAGCAGCCAGTTGAGGCACGTCACTCAGTGCCTCTAACATGGATTGCGCAATGACTCGGCTAACTGCTGGCCTGCTGTGCAGTGAGACTGTATTGCTATATGAATTATATTATACATTTCCATAGTTTAGTTAGCTGAGGTATATAATGTACAGTGTATTTTGTCAACAACTGTATGTGTGTAAAGTTTTTCTTGTGCTGAGCAATCATAAAACGGCTGCAAAAGACACACTGGCTGAGGCTCCAGTAACCCCGCCTCCTGCACCCCCGCCGTAGAATTGTTATATTAACTAAAGCCCACACTTAAACTTTCCACGTGCAAGATTGAATCTATTTAAATAAAATATTTCATAAGAAGCCAAAAAGTGCAAAAACAATAATGTTGGTGTTGGAGGAGTTGTGAATGACTGCAGGGACACAACATTAGATACACCTGCAGACTGCAGGTGTACCTAATTCACAACTCCTCCAACACAAACATTATTGTTTTTGCACTTTTTGGCTTCTTATTAAATAACTTTTGTAACCTATTTTCATGGGCTTTCCTCTTTGTGATGTTAAGTTCCTGTTATGCGCTGTTATACAGTATATGCCTTGAGCTCTTATTTTGAAGGCGCTTAGAGCGGAAGTGATGTCACGTTGCGGAGGTTTTTGAAAGAAGGTAAATAAAGTGGTCCTCGTGTAAACTGGAGCCTCCGTGTTTGTTATTTTGTAGTTTCATACAGTATAGGCCACATTTATAAACCCTCGGTTACACTTTTTTAAATAGATTCAATCTTGCACGTGGAAAGTTGAAGTGAGGGCTTTAGTTGCGGCGCATGGACTTCATTTATAAGTAAAGGTAAGACCATAATAAAGTTTTTTTTATTAAATGTGCTTTTTTGTGTGCTACAGTTTGTATGTGTAAAGTTAAAGTTAAGTTAAAGTAGCAATGATTGTCACACACACACTAGGTGTAATGAAATTTGTTGTCTGTATTTGACCCATCCCCTTGATCACCCCCTGGGAGGTGAGGGGAGCAGTGGGCAGCAGCGGCGCCGCACCTGGGAATCATTTTTGGTGATTTAACCCCCAATTCCAAGCCTTGATGCTGAGTCGCAAGCAAGGAAGAATGCTGGTATGAGCTTTTAAACATAACCCGTTAACTGCTGCCAATCAAATGGTGTATAAGATACTCTTTAGGGTTCATATGTTTGTAAATGTGACTGTGATGAAGTCAGTGCCTCACCAGCCATCAACCTCACCGTACGTCACTGGTAGAACCAATAGAACCAATAGAACACAAAGCCAAAAACTTGAGAAACAGAAACAGGGATTAGGAACAAAGTACATTTAGACCTAAGAGTACGACCAGAAACTAAAGGCTCTAAACACAATGTGGCTAGAACACAATGGCGGGTAGAAAACATGAGGGCAGAAACCAAGTATATAGCAAAGAACCAAGGTTAGGAACAAAGACTAAATGACCTGACATGGAACTTGAGGACTACATGACCAATTATAACGACCTGTCACAGGCAAGAAATGATATTTCATTAATAACAACACACACAACAACCCTTTTCATCGCTAATCAAAGCAAATTTAATTCACCCCTTTGACTCGAACCCCTTCGATCAACGTCAGCCACCTCTTTTAATTCCTGCCGTCCTGTCCGCTCACTCGGAACGCCGGCGGGTCTTTGCTCGCTCATCTATGTAGGACAAGTAGTCTGAAGCAATAACGGAACAAGATGAATGTGCGGGGGATATGTGTCCGTGTGAGAGCTCTTGTCGCTGACAGTTTGGCTGCACAAAGGGGGTGGACCGGCGCCGCTTGATTTCCTGTTCGGATCCCGACCGCGGCTAAATTGGAATCACTCTGACAACCTCTGGCGTTAAGATGGATTGCTGCAGTTAAAGAAAAAAAGGGCCGGCCTTTTTTTTCTAAAACGGAATAATACAGGAATTAATGCTGGTGACAGACAGCTGACCCGGGCAGTGCATGAAAGGGAGAAAAAGGGTGGAAGCCACCAAGCACATCCAAAAGCTCTCAGTGAGCCGGGATGGATGTTTGATCAACTGTCTGGGCTTTAACCAGCCTTGCCAAAGTACACCTGCCTGGAGGACAAAAGATACCACACCCACCCAAGGGTGTCAAGGAAATCTGTGCCGAAAAGGCTCAAAACTCATCCAGATTCTCTGCATTTCCAGGACAATGGCCGTCTGCATTCCAAGCAGCGACTCAAATGACCAAACAATACTCTTAGATTGTGCTCCTTCCATGCCAAGCGTGATGCAATGGATTTTGGAAAGTCACTATGACATCAGGGTGTGTAGGCCACAAGTCATAGCGGCTGGCTGCAGCTCATTGCCCTGCAGTAATGGCAGGCATGCACGCACCTGAGACCGGGAGGTGCAGCGTCAGGTGGAGCCCATTACTTCCTCCAAAGTGTTCCATGTGCTAATAAACAGCTTCACAAAGTGTGACCCCCAGCTCAACTGATGTATACCAAGCAGGCTTTACATACATGCAATGTGCTGCTTGGGTGTTTGTGAGCTTTCAGGTTGGTGCAAGTGTGACATCTAGTGGTCATTGTGCAGCACTACAGCACAACATTACTTTTGTGTGTTTTTTGGTAGACATCATGCAAGCCTTTATCAATCAATCAATGTTTATTTATATAGCCCTAAATCCCAAGTGTCTCAAAGGGCTGCACAAGCCACAACGACATCCTCGGCTCAGATCCCACATCAGGGCCAGAAAAAAACTCAACCCAATGGAATGCTATGAGAAATCTTGTAGGTGACCGCAGATGTGGGTGACCGGTGCAATGGGAAAAACTCACAACCCAGTGGGATGTCAATATGAATGACTATGAGAAACCTTGGAGAGGACCGGATGCAATGGATGTTGAGTGGGTCTAGCATAATATTATATATTATTTTTTAGACAAAAATACTTTTTTTTTTTTTAGACAAAAAAAAATAAAAACGTTTTTTAGACATGTATCTCGTGCGCACGAGATACATGTCTAAAAAAAAAGTTATAAAAAAAGTTATAAAAATAAATAAAGAATAATTTTATCATTTTTTTTATTTTTATTTTTTTTTAGACAAAAAAATGTTTTTTTTTTTTTTAGACATGTATCTCGTGCGCACGAGATAGTTTCTCGTGCGCACGAGATACATGTCTAAAAAAATGAATAAAAAATTATAAAGTTATAAAAAAAAATAAAGAATAATTTTATTTTATTTTTTTTATTTTTTAGACAAAAATACTTTTTTTTTTTTAGACAAAAAAAAATAAAAACAACTGTTAGACATGTATCTCGTGCGCACGAGATAGTTTCTCGTGCGCACGAAATACATGTCTAAAAAAATAAATAAAAAATTATAAAGTTATAAAAAAAATAAAGAATAATTGTATTTTATTTTTTTTATTTTTTAGACAAAAATACTTTTTTTTTTTAGACAAAAAAAAATAAAAACAATTTTTAGACATGTATCTAGTGCGCACGAGATAGTTTCTCGTGCGCACGAGATACATGTCTAAAAAAAAAGTTATAAAAAAAGTTATAAAAAAAATCAAGAATAATTTTATAATTTTTTTTATTTTTATTTTTTTTTAGACAAAAAAAATTTTTTATTTTTTTTTAGACATGTATCTCGTGCACACGAGATAGTTTCTCGTGCGCACGAGATACATGTCTAAAAAAATGAATAAAAAATTATAAAGTTATAAAAAAAAATAAAGAATAATTGTATTTTTTTTGTATTTTTTTTTAGACAAAAATATTATTTTTTTTAGACAAAAAAAAATAAAAACAATTTTTAGACATGTATCTCGTGCGCACGAGATAGTTTCTCGTGCGCACGAGATACATGTCTAAAAAAAAGTTATAAAAAAAGTTATAAAAAAAATAAAGAATCATTTTATCATTTTTTTATTTTTATTTTTTTTTAGACAAAATTTTTTTTTTTTTTTTTTTTTAGACATGTATCTCGTGCGCACGAGATAGTTTCTCATGCGCACGAGATACATGTCTAAAAAAATAAATAAAAAATTATAAAGTTATTAAAAAAAATAAAGAATTATTTTTTTATTTTTTTTTATTATTTAGACAAAAATACTTTTTTTTTTTTTAGACAAAAAAGAATAAAAACAAATTTTAGACATGTATCTCGTGCGCACGAGATAGTTTTTCGTGCGCACGAGATACATGTCTAAAAAAAAAGTTATAAAAAAAGTTATAAAAAAAATAAAGAATAATTTTATCATTTTTTTTATTTTTATTTTTTTTTTAGACAAAAAAACATTTATTTTTTTTAGACATGTATCTCGTGCGCACGAGATAGTTTCTCGTGCGCACGAGATACATGTCTAAAAAAATGAATAAAAAATTATAAAGTTATAAAAAAAAATAAAGAATAATTGTATTTTATTTTTTTTATTTTTTAGACAAAAATACTTTTTTTTTTTTTAGACAAAAAAAAAATAAAAACAATTTTTAGACATGTATCTCGTGCGCACGAGATAGTTTCTCATGCGCACGAGATACATGTCTAAAAAAAAGTTATAAAAAAAGTTATAAAAAAAATCAAGAATAATTTTATAATTTTTTTTATTTTTATTTTTTTTTAGACAAAAAAAATGTTTATTTTTTTTTAGACATGTATCTCGTGCACACGAGATAGTTTCTCGTGCGCACGAGATACATGTCTAAAACAATGAATAAAAAATTATAAAGTTATAAAAAAAAATAAAGAATAATTGTATTTTTTTTTTTTTTTTTTTAGACAAAAATATTTTTTTTTTAGACAAAAAAAAATAAAAACAATTTTTAGACATGTATCTCGTGCGCACGAGATACATGTCTAAAAAAAAAGTTATAAAAAAAGTTATAAAAAAAAATAAAGAATAATTTTATAATTTTCTTTATTTTTATTTTTTTTTAGACAAAATTTTTTTCTTTTTTTTTTTAGACATGTATCTCGTGCGCACGAGATAGTTTCTCATGCGCACGAGATACATGTCTAAAAAAATAAATAAAAAATTATAAAGTTATTAAAAAAAATAAAGAATTATTTTTTTATTTTTTTTTATTATTTAGACAAAAATACTTTTTTTTTTTTTTAGACAAAAAAGAATAAAAACAAATTTTAGACATGTATCTCGTGCGCACGAGATAGTTTCTCGTGCGCACGAGATACATGTCTAAAAAAAAAGTTATAAAAAAAGTTATAAAAAAAATAAAGAATAATTTTATAATTTTTTTTATTTTTATTTTTTTTTAGACAAAAAAAAATGTTTATTTTTTTTTAGACATGTATCTCGTGCGCACGAGATAGTTTCTCGTGCGCACGAGATACATGTCTAAAAAAATAAATAAAAAATTATAAAGTTATAAAAAAAAATAAAGAATAATTTTATTTTATTTTTTTTATTTTTTAGACAAAAATACTTTTTTTTTTTAGACAAAAAATAAATAAAAAAATTTTTTAGACATGTATCTCGTGCGCACGAGATAGTTTCTCGTGCGCACGAGATACATGTCTAAAAAAAAAAGCTATAAAAAAAGTTATAAAAAAAAAAAAGAATAATTTTATCATTTTTTTTATTTTTATTTTTTTTTTAGACAAAAAAAAATGTATTTATTTTTTTTAGACATGTAGTGGATCTAACATAATAGTGAAAGTCCAGTCCATAGTGGATCTAACATAATAGTAAGAGTCCAGTCCATAGTGGATCTAACATAATAGTAAGAGTCCAGTCCATAGTGGATCTAACATAATAGTAAGAGTCCAGTCCATAGTGGGGCCAGTAGGAGACCATCCCGAGCGGGGACGGGTCAGCAGCACAGAGATGTCCCCAACCGATGCACAGGCGAGCGGTCCACCCCAGGTCCCGACTCTGAACAGCCAGCACTTCATCCATGGCCCCCTTTCACAAGGGAGAGATCAAGAAGCAGCAACATAGCAGGTACATATTTGTATATAGCCCTTATACATTGACAAATAAAGCTCAGTTTTGTTATTCATCCATCCATCCATTTTCTAACGCTTGTTATATTTTTTGTTGAATTATTTTATTTATGTTCAATAGAAAAAATAATAATTGTAAATGTATGTAGTGGTTGTCTGAAGGGTGTATTTTTTGCTTTGAAAATGCTTGCAAACAGCCACTTTAAGTCATCAAAAACATGCCAAGTTAAATCAATCAATCAATCAAAGTTTATTTATATAGCCCTTAATCACAAGTGTCTCAAAGGGCTGCACAAGCCACGACGACATCCTCGGTTCAGATCCCACATCAGGGCAAGGAAAAACTCAACCCAATGGAATAAAAGATGTGACTTTAAGGTTTTACTACTTACGTATAAAATACTGCACGGTCTAGCTCCATCCTATCTTGCTGATTGCATTGTACCATATGTCCCGGCAAGACATCTGCCTTCAAAGAACTCCGGCTTATTAGTGATTCCCAGAGCCCAAAAAAAGTCTGCGGGCTACCTTAAAGTCGCATCAATGTTGTTACCCTAGGGGAAACTGGGTAAAACACGGCACACTGACAAAGCTTAACCTATTGTACGACCACAATCTACAAGGTTAAAACAGTTCGCTTCTCTTTCTTCCCCGCCATCTTTCTTTTGTAATTCAATCAATCATATCATTTGCAGTGCGGTATAGACTAATGGGGATCCTTAATAAACTAATAAACTGTTCAGCAGATTTTTACAGCATAAACCTACAAATTGGTACGGAGCCCCTGAAGGGTCATGGGGGAATTTCTTTTTTTTTTCATAATTATTATTATTTTATTTTTATTTTTTTAGACATGTGTCTCGTGCGCACGAGAAACTTTTTATAAAGTTATCAAAAAAATGAAAAAAAAATTATATATATATTTTTTTTTTCTTTTTTTAGACATGTATCTCGTGCACACGAGAAAGTTTCTTGTGCGCACGAGATACATTTAAATACTTTTTTTTTTTTGTCTAAAAAAAAAATAAAAATAAAAAAAATAAAATTATTCTTTATTTTTTTTATAACTTTATAAAAAGTTTCTCATGCGCACGAGATACATGTCTAAAAAAAAAAAAATGTTTGTCTAAAAAAAATAAAAAAATAAAATTATTCTTTATTTTTTTTATAACTTTATAAAAAGTTTCTCATGCGCACGAGACAGTTTCTCGTGCGCACGAGATACATGTCTAAAAAAAAAAAATGTTTGTCTAAAAAAAATGAAAAAATAAAATTATTCTTTATTTTTTTTATAACTTTATAAAAAGTTTCTCATGCGCACAAGATACATGTCTAAAAAAAAAAAAATGTTTGTCTAAAAAAAATAAAAAAATAAAATTATTCTTTATTTTTTTTATAACTTTATAAAAAAGTTTCTCGTGCACACGAGGTACATGTCTAAAAAAAATTATTTTTTTTTGTCTAAAAAAAATAAATAATTATTATAAAATAATTCCTTATTTTTTTTATAACTTTATAAAAAGTTTCTCGTGCGCACGAGATACATGTCTAAAAAAAACTTCTTTTTTTTTTGTCTAAAAATAAATAAATAAAATTATTCTTTATTTTTTTATAACTTTATCATTTTTTTTTTGTCTAAAAAAAAAATATTTCTGTCTAAAAAAATTAAAAATAAAAATACAATTATTCTTTATTTTTTTTATAACTTTATAATATTTTTTTTTTTAGACATGTATCTCGTGCGCACGAGAAACTATCTCGTGCGCACGAGATACATGTCTAAAAAAATATTTATTTTTTTTTGTCTAAAAAAAAATAAAAATAAAAAAAATAATAAAATTATTCTTTATTTTTTTATAACTTTATAAAAAGTTTCTCGTGCGCAGGAGATACATGTCTAAAAAAATGTTTTAAATTAAAAAAATTATTTAAAAAATGTTGCCCCATAAACTCTGGCCCGCGGGCCAAATTTGGCCCGCCGTGTAATTTCATTTGGCACTTGAGGCGATATCAAATTAACATTAGAGCTGGCCCGCCGATTATATACAGCGGCTGTGCCGCTGTAACAACGCATTCACCGCTAATACTCATACTTGCCAACCCTCCCGATATTCCCGGGAGACTCCCGAATTTCAGTGCCCCTCCCGAAAATCTCCCGGGGCAACCATTCTCCCGAATTTCTCCCGGTCAACATTATTGGGGGCGTGCCTTAAAGGCACTGCCTTCAACGTCCTCTACAACCTGTCGTCACGTCAGCTTTTCCTCCATACAAACAGCGTGCCGGCCCAAACACATTTCGGGAGAACATCCGCACCGTATCACAACATAAATACAACAGAACAAATACCCAGAACCCCTAGCAGCACTAACTCTTCTGGGACGCTACAATATTCACCCCCGCTACCACAAAATTCTTGCCATCTCTGTCGTAGCATGGCTTTCGTGGGTAAAGTGTGCGGAACAAACGTCCAATTTCTTGCCACTTTGGCATCTTTGGGCCACTGGTGCAACTTGAATCCGTCCCTGTTGGTGTTGTTACACCCTCCGACAACACACCGACGAGGCATGATGTCTCCAAGGTACGGAAAACAGTCGAAAAAAACGGAAAATAACCGAGCTGATTTGACTCGGTGTTTGAGAAAATGGCGGATTGCTTCCCGATGTGACGTCATCGCTCCGAGAGCGAACAATAGAAAGGCGTTTAATTCGCCAAAATTCACCCATTTAGAGTTCGGAAATCGGTTAAAAAAATATATGGTCTTTTTTCTGCAACATCAAGGTATATATTGACGCTTACATAGCAGTGTTTCCCACACATTCATTTATTTGTGGCGAAAGAATTACGTCCGCCACAAATGGATTTTTCGGCTTTTGACTCGCTCGCTCGACCGCTCATAAAAGCAATGGGACTCTGTCTGTGAATGTACCTTGTAGTTACAACTCCGGTACAGTAGGTGGCGGTAGCCTACTATGCATTGTAACTCCGCCAATAGCACTTAATTCACCTGGTGGGCCAGAAGAAGAAGAAGAAGAAGAAGAAGAAGACGGCGGAGTAAAAGAACGGACCGACCGGATCAAAATACGAGGGTAATATAGGTTGTAGGTAGATAAGTTATAGCTGCATCGCTCGCGGCTCGTCATATATTTAACGTTAATCCGCGATTTCACCGAGCGTTTCACTCACGGTGAGCAGCCTGACGCTGCTTCATTAACACCGCCGCTGTTGTCACGTCACGTGTTACCATACCGACGAGCTAACGTGTCCAGGTTATAACCCTGTTGTCAATAAACACACGTGGAGACGGTGCTTCAGATACTGCATTAATAATGAAGCTAAATTGTCCACTGTCCACTGCAGCATGTGAATGCAATGAAAAGAATAAAATCTGAGCCAACCAGCTGTTAAAATGTTGTCCAGGTTAATGTTTTGGCCATTAAAGGCTCTTCATTTCAAGATTTCAACTGTGATCGGGCTTTAAACAGGTGGCTGACCTGTTCAGATGGGTGTAACTCAGGGGTGCTCACACTTTTTCTGCAGGCGAGCTACTTTTCAATTGATCAAGTCGTGGGGATCTACCTCATTCATATATATCATTTATATTTACTTATTTATGAAGTATATGTTTTTGTTAACAAGTTAAAGGTGCTTAATGATAATGCAAGCATGTTTAACACATATAGTTAATATTGTTAATAAATTAAAGGTGTTTAATGATAATACAAGTATGTTTAATACATATAGTTAATATTGTTAACAAGTTAAAGGTGTTTAAAGATAATACAAGCATGTTTAACACATATTGTTAATAAATTAAAGGTGTTTAATGATAATACAAGCATGTTTAATACATATAGTTAATATTGTTAACAAGTTAAAGGTGTTTAATGATAATGCAAGCATGTTTAACACATATTGTTAATAAATTAAAGGTGTTTAATGATAATACAAGCATGTTTAATACATATAGTTAATATTGTTAACAAGTTAAAGGTGTTTAATGACAATACAAGCATGTTTAACACATATAGTTAATATTGTTAACAAGTTAAAGGTGTTTAAAGATAATACAAGCATGTTCAACACATATAGTTAATATTGTTAACAAGTTAAAGGTGTTTAAAAATAATACAAGCATGTTTAACACATATAGATTCCTTTCTTTCATGAAGTTCATAAGTTGGTGTATTACCTGATTGTGATGACTTGCATTGATAGGAATCAGACAGTGGTGCTGATAACGTCCGCATTTTCGAATGGAGGAGGAAAAAAAGTCCTCCTTTCTGTCCAATACCACATGAAAGTGGTTGGTTTTTGGCATCTTATTTGTCCAGCTTCTGTACTCCTTTGTATACACTTTACAAGAAATACATTGTCGGCAAACTCCGTAGCTTGCTAGCTTGTGCACGCCAGCTTTCTGAGACTCTTATTTTGTTAGCGCAACTGTGCAGTCGGGTCTTTGGAGTTTTGACGACAGGTACGGCGCCAGAGTCTGTTGAAATAAAGTGTTTCTCGCCTTCCTGTCGGTAATTTTAATGAGCTAAATATGTACATAAAGTGTTGTTCTTATATTACAACTCTGCGTTCTTCTTGGTCATCACCCCCGCCCCCCGACCACACCACCACAAATAGATGCCTGTCCTGTGGGAAACACTGCATAGGTCTGGTGATAATGTTCCCCTTTAAATAGAATGGCATTCAAGTGTGCAGGTGTACCTAATGAGGTGTCTAATGGGAGCATATAAGACATCCATGGGTAGAGTACGTCCAAAATACACCTTGGATGTGCATCAGTCGGCTAATATTCAAATGAGTCCAAAATTGCTTTAAAATGTTTCCTGTGTGGTTCCAAGTATCACCCAAGAGGAACACCTTGTCTGTTTTTTCACATACATTTTTTTCACACACTCACAATATGCAAATTTTGCCCAGGGAGAGGAGTGAGAGGAGGAGGAAGAATTAGGTGCTGCTCACTGCAACTTTACTGCCAGACGCACCAGGAACAAGAAGAAGTAGCAAAATCAAGACGGTAGGTTTGCATTTCTTCCATTTTCATTGAATGAAAAGGCCCCCCGGCTGTAACTTTTATGTGCATTTTAAAGCTCTTATCACATAGTTTGCAGGCTTAGTGTGCATAAAGTTGTTCCTCCTGTTGTTATTTTACTTGTGACTTGAATGTTTTCACGTAAAGCAAACAAAGCATGCAAAGAGCACCCGATGAACTAGTTTGCACCCGTTGTGCACTTTGGTAACATGAGTAGTGTGTGTTGCCACATGGTTGCCAAACATGCCATAAGCACACACTGGGGCAGACTTTTGATTGACATTCTCATTGAGATATCTTGTTACGGTTGTGGTTGTGGTTTAAGTGGTTGTCTGCCTCACGCTCAGGAAGCAACAATTGTTCAGTGAATACCTCCATTGGAATTATTGTCTTATTTATCTGCATTGTTTACAGCAGGGGTGCTCACACTTTTTATGCAGGCGAGCTACTTTTCAATTGATCAAGTCGTGGGGATCTACCTCATTCATATATATCATTTATATTTACTTATTTATGAAATATATGTTTTTGTTAACAAGTTAAAGGTGTTTAATGATAATGCAAGCATGTTTAACACATATAGTTAATATTGTTAACAAGTTAAAGGTGTTTAATGATAACACAAGTATGTTTAATACATATAGTTAATATTGTTAACAAGTTAAAGGTGTTTAAAGATAATACAAGCATGTTTAACACATAGTTAATATTTTTAATAAATTAAAGGTGTTTAATGATAATACAAGAATGTTTAATACATATAGTTAATATTGTTAACAACTTAAAGGTGTTTAAAGATAATACAAACATGTTTAACACATAAAGTTAATATTGTTAATAAGTTAAAGGTGTTTAAAGATAATACAAGCATGTTTAACACATATAGTTAATACTGTTAACAAGTTAAAGGTGTTTAAAGATAATACAAGCATGTTTAACACATATAGTTAATATTGTTAATAAGCTAAAGGTGTTTAAAGATCATACAAACATGTTTAACACATATAGTTAATATTGTTAATAAGCTAAAGGTGTTTAAAGATAATACAAGCATGTTTAACACATATAGTTAATACTGTTAACAAGTTAAAGGTGTTTAAAGATAATACAAGCATGTTTAACACATATAGTTAATATTGTTAATAAGCTAAAGGTGTTTAAAGATAATACAAGCATGTTTAACACATATAGTTAATATTGTTAATAAGCTAAAGGTGTTTAAAGATAATACAAGCATGTTTAACACATATAGTTAATATTGTTAACAAGTTAAAGGTGTTTAAAGATAATACAAGCATGTTTAACACATAGTTAATACTGTTAACAAGTTAAAGGTGTTTAAAGATAATACAAGCATGTTTAACACATATAGTTAATATTGTTAATAAGCTAAAGGTGTTTAAAGATAATACAAACATGTTTAACACATATAGTTAATATTGTTAATAAGCTAAAGGTGTTTAAAGATAATGCAAGCATGTTTAACACATATAGTTAATATTGTTAACAAGTTAAAGGTGTTTAAAGATAATACAAGCATGTTTAACACATATAGTTAATATTGTTAACAAGTTAAAGGTGTTTAAAGATAATACAAGCATGTTTAATACATATAGTTAATATTGTTAACAAGTTAAAGGTGTTTAAAGATAATACAAGCATGTTTAACACATATAGTTAATATTGTTAATAAGCTAAAGGTGTTTAAAGATAATACAAACATGTTTAACACATATAGTTAATATTGTTAATAAGCTAAAGGTGTTTAAAGATAATACAAGCATGTTTAACACATATAGTTAATACTGTTAACAAGTTAAAGGTGTTTAAAGATAATACAAGCATGTTTAACACATATAGTTAATATTGTTAATAAGCTAAAGGTGTTTAAAGATAATACAAACATGTTTAACACATAAAGTTAATATTGTTAATAAGTTAAAGGTGTTTAAAGATAATACAAGCATGTTTAACACATATAGTTAATACTGTTAACAAGTTAAAGGTGTTTAAAGATAATACAAGCATGTTTAACACATATAGTTAATATTGTTAATAAGCTAAAGGTGTTTAAAGATAATACAAACATGTTTAACACATATAGTTAATATTGTTAATAAGCTAAAGGTGTTTAAAGATAATACAAGCATGTTTAACACATATAGTTAATATTGTTAACAAGTTAAAGGTGTTTAAAGATAATACAAGCATGTTTAACACATATAGTTAATATTGTTAATAAGCTAAAGGTGTTTAAAGATAATACAAACATGTTTAACACATAAAGTTAATATTGTTAACAAGTTAAAGGTGTTTAAAGATAATACAAGCATGTTTAACACATATAGTTAATACTGTTAACAAGTTAAAGGTGTTTAAAGATAATACAAGCATGTTTAACACATAAAGTTAATATTGTTAATAAGTTAAAGGTGTTTAAAGATAATACAAGCATGTTTAACACATATAGTTAATACTGTTAACAAGTTAAAGGTGTTTAAAGATAATACAAGCATGTTTAACACATATAGTTAATATTGTTAACAAGTTAAAGGTGTTTAAAGATAATACAAGCATGTTTAACACATATAGTTAATATTGTTAATAAGCTAAAGGTGTTTAAAGATAATACAAACATGTTTAACACATAAAGTTAATATTGTTAATAAGTTAAAGGTGTTTAAAGATAATACAAGCATGTTTAACACATATAGTTAATACTGTTAACAAGTTAAAGGTGTTTAAAGATAATACAAGCATGTTTAACACATATAGTTAATATTGTTAATAAGCTAAAGGTGTTTAAAGATAATACAAACATGTTTAACACATATAGTTAATATTGTTAATAAGCTAAAGGTGTTTAAAGATAATACAAGCATGTTTAACACATATAGTTAATATTGTTAATAAGCTAAAGGTGTTTAAAGATAATACAAGCATGTTTAACACATATAGTTAATATTGTTAACAAGTTAAAGGTGTTTAAAGATAATACAAGCATGTTTAACACATATAGATTCCTTTCTTTCATGAAGACAAGAATATAAGTTGGTGTATTACCTGATTCTGATGACTTGCATTGATAGGAATCAGACAGTGGTGATGATAACGTCCGCATTTGGAGGAGAAAAAAAAGTCCTCCTTTCTGTCCAATACCACATGAAAGTGGTTGGTTTTTGGCATCTTATTTGTCCAGCTTTCGTACTCCTTTGTATACACTTGACAAGAAATACATTGTCGGCAAACTCCGTAGCTTGCTAGCTTGTGCACGCCAGCTTTCTGAGACTCTTATTTTGTTAGCGCAACTGTGCAACTGTGCAGTCGGTCTTTGGAGTTTTGACGACAGGTACGGCGCCAGAGTCTGTTGAAATAAAGTGTTTTTCGCCTTTCAGACGGTAATTTTAATGAGCTGGCAGCAGCCAGCGTCATCTCAGAAGACCCTCGGGTGCCGTGAATGTCAATCAAGTGACGAAAGTGACGTCATAGTGAAGATTTATGATCGCTCATTTTTAGGACTATTTTTTTAATGCCTGGCTGGTGATCGACTGACACACCCTCCGAGATCGACCGGTAGCTCGCGATCGACGTAATGAGCACCCCTGGTTTACAGAGTCCTGATTCATTTTTTGCCCTCATTCCTTCACCATTCCCTTTAAAAACATGCTGTTCACAAGGAAACAAATTGAGAGTTTGTCTGTAGAAGGGTTGTACTAGTATAGTATGGCGGTACTAATGAATAAAAAAAAAAGGTAGTATACTCTGTTTGAAAAGTACCTGTTCTCTAGATGAGCTTCAAGAGGTAGTCACCTGAAATGGTTTTCACTTCACAGGTGTGCTTGAAGCTCATGGAGAGAATGCCAAGAGTGTGCGAAAAAGTAATCAGAGCAAAGGGTGGCTATTTTGAAGAAGCTAGAATGTAAAACACGTTTTCAGTTATTTCACCTTTTTTTTTGTTAAGTACATAACCCCACATGTGTTCATTCATAGTTTCGATGTGACAATCCACAATGTAAATAGTCATGAAAAACAAGAAAACGCATTGAATGAGAAGGTGTGTCCAAACTTAATTGATTGTTAATGTATGCAAAGCCAATAATGAAGAAATAATTAGTTGATCGATTGATTGATTGATATATTTTTATTTAAAATATGCATAAAACATACTTGCCAACCTTGAGACCTCCGATTTCGGGAGGGGGGGGGGGGGGGGCGTGGTTGGGGGCGGGGGCGTGGTTAGGGGCGTGGTTAAGAGGGGAGGAGTATATTTACAGCTATAATTCTGTCATGTCTGTATTATCATGTTTTGTTTTAAGTAATGTTTTGTTTAGTTTCTGTCTTTTCACTCCCTTGTCTGGTCACCATAGCAACCATTAGTTTTCACCTGTCACGTCACGCACCTGTTTCACGTTTTGAGTCACGCACCTGCTTTCACTAATCATGTCCATAGTATTTAAGTTCATTCATTTTCTGTTGTTCAGCCTGACGACCTCACAACACATTTATGCTCTGTTCATGCCTCTAACTCCTTTTCATGTCCATCGTTCACGCTGCTCCTTTTTTGTCCAAGCCAAGTAAGTTTTTGTTCCATGTTTATAATCTTTTTGTTTTTTCATAGTTTATTCTCCGCCTCTGTGCGTGCTTTTCATTTGTACTTTTTGCTATAGTCTTTTGGTTTCATAGTTTATTATCCGCCACTGTGCGCGCTTTCATTTATCCCTTTTTTTATATATATTAAATTGATATATTAAAACCCGCCATGTACCTTAATTCCCGTCTCGCCCGTGCCAACTTTCCGTTGCATCCTGGAAAAGCAAACACCCCGGACCAAGTCATGACAAATTCACTAAGTCAAGTATTTCATATTATATATATATATATATATATATATATATATATATATATATATATATATATATATACAGGTAAAAGCCAGTAAATTAGAATATTTTGAAAAACTTGATTTATTTCAGTAATTGCATTCAAAAGGTGTAACTTGTACATTATATTTATTCATTGCACACAGACTGATGCATTCAAATGTTTATTTCATTTAATTTTGATGATTTGAAGTGGCAACAAATGAAAATCCAAAATTCCGTGTGTCACAAAATTAGAATATTACTTAAGGCTAATACAAAAAAGGGATTTTAGAAATGTTGGCCAACTGAAAAGTATGAAAATGAAAAATATGAGCATGTACAATACTCAATACTTGGTTGGAGCTCCTTTTGCCTCAATTACTGCGTTAATGCGGCGTGGCATGGAGTCGATGAGTTTCTGGCACTGCTCAGGTGTTATGAGAGCCCAGGTTGCTCTGATAGTGGCTTTCAACTCTTCTGCGTTTTTGGGTCTGGCATTCTGCATCTTCCTTTTCACAATACCACACAGATTTTCTATGGGGCTAAGGTCAGGGGAGTTGGCGGGCCAATTTAGAACAGAAATACCATGGTCCGTAAACCAGGCACGGGTAGATTTTGCGCTGTGTGCAGGCGCCAAGTCCTGTTGGAACTTGAAATCTCCATCTCCATAGAGCAGGTCAGCAGCAGGAAGCATGAAGTGCTCTAAAACTTGCTGGTAGACGGCTGCGTTGACCCTGGATCTCAGGAAACAGAGTGGACCGACACCAGCAGATGACATGGCACCCCAAACCATCACTGATGGTGGAAACTTTACACTAGACTTCAGGCAATGTGGATCCTGTGCCTCTCCTGTCTTCCTCCAGACTCTGGGACCTCGATTTCCAAAGGAAATGCAAAATGTGCATGGTTGGGTGATGGTTTGGGGTGCCATGTCATCTGCTGGTGTCGGTCCACTCTGTTTCCTGAGATATTAATGTATTAATGTATTGTTTTCTTTTTCAGCCCTTCTATGACTGATGTAATCGGTCTTCGGCACTCCGGAAGGAAGCCCAAGCGCTCTAATGGATCCGACCTCCCCCAGCCTGAGCTCGGCCACAACAGAGAGCGAGGATCTCCAGTTCAGAGTGGACTTTTTCCGCAAGTTGGGTTACTCCTCCGTGGATCTTAGGGCGGCGCTCTCCAAGCTGGACGACTGCACGGACACCAACTCGGTGCTGGAGGAGCTGGTTCGGCACCGCGGCGTACCGAGTAATGGCGGTGAGGAGAGGAGCGCAGACCAGGAAGATGGTTCGTTGGCTCCTGACCAGGGGTTCGAACCGCCCAGAATGTCGCCTGGCAAGGCAGGTGGAGACTCTGAGTTGAGGCCCGTTGTTATTGATGGTAGCAACGTAGCCATGAGGTAAGAACCGGTGTCAGCTTGCACGTACAACGTCCGCGAGGCCACTACATGCAAATATCAACATTCCATGAGGTGTTGACAACCTGACTTTCAGAACTCCTCCTCGTCTTGTCTCTTCCTCTTTTTTTGTTTGTGAACAGTCATGGCAACAGGGACGTGTTCTCATGCCGAGGCATCCAACTAGCTGTCAACTTCTTCCTGAGGAGAGGACACACAGCCATCAAGGTGTTTGTTCCATCTTGGCGCAGAGAACACAGCCGACCAGATGCTCCGGTCACTGGTGAGGTCCCACATTCGACAAAGATAAGGATTTTATATGTGGGGGGGGAAAGGTACACAATAAAACTAAATACTTAGAAATAAGTACTTTTATAATTATAATAATGAACAGAAATAAATAGATAATACAAGTTAAAAACAGAATACAATGATTTGCCAACCCTTTTCAACCTATATTCAATTGAATAGACTGCAAAGACAAGATATTTAACGTTCGAACTGGTAAACTTTGTTATTCTTTGCAAATATTAGCTCTTTTTGGAGTTTGATGGCAGCAACACGTGACAAAGAAGTTGGGAAAGGTGGCAATAAATACTGATAAAGTTGAGGAATGCTCATCAAACACTTATTTGGAACATCCCACGGGTGAACAGGCCATACTTGCCAACCTTGAGACCTCTGATTTCGGGAGGTGGGGGGTGGGGGGCGTGGTCGGGGGCGGGGCGGGGCGTGGTCGGGGGCGTGGTTAAGAGGGGAGGAGTATATTGACAGCTAGAATTCACCAAGTCAAGTATTTCATATATATATATATATATATATATATATATATATATATATATATATATATATATATATATATATATATATAGATATCTACATCCTGAAAATATGCAAACGAACTGTGTTTAGATAATTGATACCTAAAACTTGCATAAATAAATATTAAGGAATTCCACTTTGCATCAGTCCATCTTAGATGAGCTCAGGCCCAGCGAAGCCGACGGCGTTTCTGGGTGTTGTTGATAAATGGCTTTCGCTTTGCATAGTAGAGTTTTAACCTGCGCTTACAGATGTAGTGACCAACTGTAGTTACTGACAGTGGGTTTTGAAGTGTTCCTGAGCCCATGTGGTGATATCCTTTGCACACCGATGTCGGTTTTTGATGTAGTACCGCCTGAGGGATGGAAGGTCATGGGCATCCAATGTTGGTTTTCATCTTTGTTTCCAAAAAATTGTTTTTGGAAACTGTGGAGGTCGTGTCCTCCGGACTAAAGAGGAAAAGAACCATCCGGATTGTTATAGGCGCAAAGTGTAAAAGGCAGCATGTGTGATGGTATGGGGGTGTATTAGTGCCCAAGACATGGGTAACTTACACATCTGTGAAGGCGCCATTAATGCTGAAAGGTACATACAGGTTTTGGAGCAACATATGTTGCCATCCAAGCAACGTTACCATGGACGCCCCTGCTTATTTCAGCAAGACAATGCCAAGCCACGTGTTACAACAGCGTAGCTTCATATTAAAAGTCTGTGGGTACTAGACTGGCTTGCCTGTAGTCCAGACCTGTCTCCCATTGAAAATGTGAAGCCTAAAATAGCACAACGGAGACCCCCGGACTGTTGAACAACTTAAGCTGTACATCAAGCAAGAATGGGAAAGAATTCCACCTAAAAAGTTTCAAATGGAATGTGCATGTCAAAAATTCAATAAACAAACGTTTGAAAAAGAAACGTTTCAATGTCAGTGGAAAATATTGTTCCGCTTTAACAACTTCTTTAAGAAGTTCACTGAGCAACACCTGCAAATGACACAATGGCACTTGTGCGTGACTTGTGCATTTGACAAATTGAGTACCAAATTACTTCTCATTGACTCACTTTACATGAACTGCTGTTTTTAAAAGGATCCACGCCCACTTAACTCCGTCAGCGAGCGTACAATGCAGGGTGAGAAGGCATCATCACCTTGTTCTGCTAAGGAGGTCAAAGTCAGGGCAGAAGTAAATAAATGTTTAATAATGGAACGCTGCAGCTGCAAAGAAGACTCATCTTCCAGCAGTCATAATTGGCATGGCTTGACATTCTATTATAGGCCATTGTCCTTATGTGCTGAGAGGCTGTTAGAGCAGGTCTGTGAGCTTAAATGTTCATATGTAGAGATGTTCGATAATATCGGACTGCCGATATTATCGGCCGATAAATGCATTAAAATGTAATATCGGAAATGATCGATATCGGTTTCAAAAAGTAAAATGTATGACTTTTTTGGTACACGGACATGTACCAAAAAAAAGTATTGAACAAAGGCTGTGAATACTTATGCACAAGTGATGTTTTTAGTTTATTAGTTTTGATATAATGGCAAATAAAAATGTTTTTAAAAAGGTGTTCACATTGTCATTATGTAGTATTTCAAAGACAAAAATGAACTCATTCCATTTTGAAATAAGGCTGTAAAATAACTATATATATATATATATAGTTTAATCATATATATATATATATTTAATCATATATATATATATATATATATATATATATATATATATATATATATCACTTTCAACCTGAGAAATAACAGCTACCAACCATTCACGAAACCCAACACAACACTCCAATACGTGCACCATGACAGCAACCACCCACCCACCACCACGAAAAGAATACCTACCGGAATCAATAAAAGGCTATCGATGCTGTCATCTAGCAAAGCTGAATTTGACCAAGCAACCCCCCCGTACCAAAAAGCCCTTGATGAAAGCGAATACAATTTCACCCTCACCTATGAACCCACGCCAGGAAACCAGCCAAAAAAGAACAGAAAATGAAACGACATCATCTGGTACAACCCCCCATACAGCAAAAACGTCTCAACTAACATTGGACACAAATTCCTCAATCTGATTGACAAACACTTTCCCAAAGACAACACCCTAAGAAAAGTATTCAACAAGAACAACATTAAATTGAGCTACAGCTGCATGAACAATATACGACAAATCATCTCAAACCACAACAAAACAATTGCAAATGAGCCGTCGACCCCCAGTCAGAGCGACTCCAAAACCAACAAAGCATGTAACTGTCGAAAGAAACCTGATTGCCCCCTCAACGGGGGGTGCTTACAAACATCAGTTGTCTACCAATCTAAGGTAACACGCAAGGACATTAACACATCCGACACATATGTAGGATTAACCGAGGGAGAATTCAAAACCAAATGGAACAACCACAAGGCTTCTTTCAGGAACAAAAACCTGCGAAATACCACAGAACTCAGCAAACACATTTGGGACCTCAAAGACAATAATGTTGAATATTCAATAACATGGCAAATTCTTGCATCCAGCACACCTTACAATAGTGGTAATAAAAGATGCAACCTATGCTTGAAAGAGAAACTGTTTATTATTTACCGTCCAGACCTGTCATCCCTCAACAAGCGCAGCGAAATTGTAACAGCATGCCGCCACAGACGGAAACACCTCCTAGGTAACACATGAGCCAATCACCACGCCCCTACGCCAGCCTGTACCCACCCACTCTGTGCCCTATATAAACCATGGTATGTGAATGCTCCCATTAAAATCTCCTGATGATTGAGGGAACCCCTCATGAAACAGGCCTGTAGAGATGAAGTAGTCTTGTGATTTTTTTTCCCACACATACATATATTGCGCTCTACTACGGTATCGAGCACTATTTTTTGGATAACCTTATTAAGACATATATATATATATATATATATATATATATATATATATATATATATATATATATATATATATATATATATATATATATATATATATATATTAACCTGCCATCATGGAAAGAAAAAAAATGTAAAAAGAAAAAAAAAAAATTAAATTGTTATATGTATCCAGTGATTATACTAAAAAGTTATTTTCCATTTAACTTCACCAGTTTTAGATTATTTGTATTCAAAATCGTTGAATTTTCACATTTGCCGTTCAAATACTGAGAAGAGACGGTGCGGTGAACAGCAGCCAGTCGAGGCACGTCACTCAGTGCCTCAACATGGATTCCGGACTCGGCTAACTGCTGGCCTGCTGTGCAGTGAGACCGTATTGCTATATGAATTATATTATACATTTCCATAGTTTAGTTAGCTGAGGTATATAATGTACAGTGTATTTTGTCAACAACTGTATGTGTGTAACGTATTTCTTGTGCTGAGCGATCATAAAACGGCTGCAAAAGACGCACTGGCTGAGGCTCCAGTAATCCCGCCTCCTGCACCCCCGCCGTAGAATTGTTATATCAACTAAAGCCCACACTTAAACTTTCCAGTGCAAGATTGAATCTATTTAAAAAAGTTATTTCATAAGAAGCCAAAAAGTGCAAAAACAATAATGTTGGTGTTGGAGGAGTTGTGAATGAATGCAGGGCCACAACATTAGGTACACCTGCAGACTGCAGGTGTACCTAATTCACAACTCCTCCAACACGAACATTATTGTTTTTGCACTTTTTGGCTTCTTATTAAATAACTTTTGTAACCTATTTTCATGGGCTTTCCTCTTTGTGATGTTAAGTTCCTGTTATGCGCTGTTATACAGTATATGCCTTGAGCTCTTATTTTGAAGGCGCTAAGAGCGAAAGTGATGACACGGAGTGGAGCGGAGGTTTTTGAAAGAAGGTAAATAAAGTGGTCCTCGTGTAAACTGGAGCCTCCGTGTTTGTTATTTTGTAGTTTCATACAGTATAGGCCACATTTATAAACCCTCGGTTACACTTTTTTAAGTAGATTCAATCTTGCACGTGGAAAGTTTAAGTGAGGGCTTTAGTTGCGGCGCATGGACTTCATTTATAAGTAAAGATAAGACCATAATAACGTTTTTTTTATTAAATGTGCTTTTTTGTGTGCTACAGTTTGTATGTGTAAAGTTAAAGTTAAGTTAAAGTACCAATGATTGTCACACACACACTAGGTGTAATGAAATTTGTCCTCTGCATTTGACCCATCCCCTTGATCACCCCCTGGGAGGTGAGGGGAGCAGTGGGCAGCAGCGGCGCCGCGCCCGGGAATAATTTTTGGTGATTTAACCCCCAATTCCAAGCCTTGATGCTGAGTGCCAAGCAGGGAAGAATGCTGGTATGAGCTTTTAAACATAACCCGTTAACTGCTGCCAATCAAATGGTGAATAAGATACTCTTTAGGGTTCATATGTTTGTAAATGTGACTGTGATGAAGTCAGTGCCTCACCAGCCATCAACCTCACCGCACGTCACTGATATATATATATGTATGTATATATATATATATATATATATATATATATATATATATATATATATATATATATATATATATATATATATATATATATATATACATATATATATATATATATATATATATATATATATATATATATGTATGTGTGGGGAAAAAAATCACAAGACTATTTCATCTCTACAGGCCTGTTTCATGAGGGGGGTACCCTCAATCATCAGGAGATTTTAATGGGAGCATTCACATACCATGGTTTATATAGGGCACAGAGTGGGTGGGTACAGGCTGGCCTAGGGGCGTGGTGATTGGCTCATGTGT